>NC_089319.1:10524079-10696579 GCF_036669915.1 Pocillopora verrucosa | reverse complement strand
CAACTGAATGACCTGCTATCTGATCAATAGCATAGCCTGTATTGCTATCACCAGCAGTTAGCAATTTATGGGATAAATTGTGCTGTCTAGCTTGAAACAATGGCACCAGGTCATCAGTATTTTGTTATGAAAAAACAAATACTTTATAATTTATTGTATAACATATGAAGAATTCCTCTGATTTTGAATGTGGATATTATTCTTTAAATCATGTAGCCATTGTTTTCCAGTTAACCCTGGGCAACCCAACATCAGTATGCATATTCTCCATACTGTTCTCTATACATCTCCTAAGGTGCTAACAAGGAGTATTTGTCTAAGAATCAAGAGTTTCTTTTTTGGTGATCATTCCCTTTATTCTCATAACCTTAATGTGTGATTCAGGGGTGATATTGTGAGGAGAAATAGAATACTGGTCACTCTAGGGGGTTCTAAGATCCATTTCTGTTATTGCATGGCAAGTGATGTCTTTGTTTCAGGGTTCTTATTTTGAAGAAAAAAATGGTTCATATCATTCTGGTTTTTAGTGATAGTACTGTTTTTTTGTTTGTTTTTGTTTTTACATGAACCTTTCTGTGCAGGTGTTGACTTCAAGGTTAAAACTTTGACTGTGGATGGAAACAGCAAAACTAGCAATTTGGGTAAGAACTGCTGTTGATGGATGATGACACCACTGTAATTTATGATGCTTGAGTGACAGCTAAGGTTTACTGTCGAATTACTTTATAATTAATTTGATCATTTTTTTTGTTAGTTTAATGGTTATAACATCACTTTTCTGTTTTAGGACACAGCAGGGCAGGAACATTTCAGAACACTGACTCCCAGCTACTACAGGGGAGCACAAGGAGTTATTTTAGGTACTAGAAATAAAATGATTTTCACCTCCTAATTACTTGCTGTCATCACTCTTCAAAAAAAATTGTCTTGTTGATTTTGTATCGTGAGAGAAGGTGACAAAATTGCAGCACTGATATTGATACACAGTAGTTTTCAGCCTAATAGAAACTTAAGCATTTCTTAACTTTCAGTGGTGAGTTGACATTTATGTTGGTGTCAAATCACCTCTGAAAATTAATAAATGCTGAAATAGTTTGCATTAAGTTTTCCCTGATTTCCTATGCTAACAACATCAATGGCACAAACCATAGTTCCTCAGATAAGTTCCCAGGTACTGATTTAAAATTCTGGTGGAAAGGACAGGCACTTATTGGAAGGAGGGTACTTATTCTATTTAAGTTAGCACAATAATAGGGAAAAAATATGGATGAGACTGTTCATGATAACGTTCAAGAAAATCTTGTTTTTTTCCCTTTAGTTTATGATACAAGCAGCAGAGAGACGTTTGAGAAATTGGAAGAATGGCTCAATGAAAAAGAAATGTATTCAACAAAAAAAGACATCATAAAAATGCTTGTTGGCAACAAAATAGACAAGGTACAGTGAAACCTATTTGTTTTTACATTAGACCAGATTATTATTACCCAATTTTTATTATTAAAAACTGGAGTCTTCTCCCTCAATTTGAACCTAGAGATAAAATGAATATCTTACTAACCTTGGTGGTCTATACTGTAAGTTATGAAACCTTTTTTTTGTTTTTGTTTTTTCAATCAGACTTAGACTTAGCATCATTTCTTAGGCTGTTGTGTTTGATTAATATTCCTATCTTCCAATATTCCTAAACTTTAAAAATCTCTTGTGGGTACATGTATTTGCTTGGTACAGGATTAACTGTAATTGCATACAGTAAGGTTTTGTGCATGTTTGATGTACTAGAAATTCAGATTTTCATACTGTGCTTTTTAGGAGGGTTGTGAAGTTGATAGAAAACAGGGATTACAATTTGCAAGAAGACATTCCATGTTATTTATTGAAGCAAGTTTAGTGTCAGCTTGAGTTATAAATATTTGTTCCCCTGGAATCAAGGATCAAATGGTTTTTTTTTTTTAACAGCCACCTATGTAATGGCACAAGATGGTTTGGTGAAACAACTATGAAGACAATAATTGTTCAGGGACTTGAAGAATGACAAAAAAAATTTTTAAAAAGTTGTTATTTTATGTTCAAATGTTTATTCTTTTTATGAAAAAAAGCCATAATTTTAATTAGAGTATGTTGTTAAAATTGTACAGAAAGGTAGTAAAGAGATTCTTTTAACCCTATAACTTCCAAGATCTAATTGTTAATTCTCCCCTCTGGCTGTTACACATTTCCTTGTAAATTAGTTGGGAGAATTTGGTGTCATACCATAATTATAACTTCTACCTGATAAGTTTGAGTATTCTCATTACCTGTTTGCTGGATAATGTATGGAGATTATAGGGAGAAGTTAAATGTTAATCATTTTTGGGAATTAAAGGGCTAATGAGTTTCTAGCCGGTGATTAAAATGGTATCCTGCCTTTCAACAAAATAATTGTACATTGTGTCATCTAAGTTTTATTTTTGATGAACAAATCTTGCTTCTTTTTTTTTGTAGTGCAAGAACAAGAGAGGGGGTTCAACTTGCTTTTGAGGAACTAGTAGAGAAGGTATTTAAACAATTAGGCAATTAAAATGTTTTACATTGTTATATTATGGAAGACGTAGAGGCTGTAACCTTTTAACTCCCATTGGCTTCCAGCCATCATGGGTTATGAGCTATTACATCATGCTCTACAAAATTTAATATGGTAAGGGTGATCATAAAAAAGTAAAGTTTACAAAATAAAGTTGAGAAGATTATTTTTGGGGTGTTTTTAGATCTAATCTTAACAGCGGTCTAGTGTAGCATGCAAGGGGTGGGCCTAAGGTGGTCTTTTTACTATGATTGATAATTTGCATATTCCCAGGGCATTTTATTAATATATGCAAATGGCTTTGCACAATCCTCTGAAGTGAGCTTAAATTTATTTCTGTTAATTGTTTGTCTGAGGTCACCAAATGAGGCAAGAGAAGAAGTGTAGTTTTTTAAGAGGAAAACCATGAACTGCAAATGCACAACTTGTTCATCTCACAGAAATCTGGCATGACTTAAAATTGGAAGTCACTGCTCTTTTTGCTCTCTTTACATACAGGTTATCATCCAAAATGTGTGGTCTATGCTAGTTTGTAGTGAAAAAATTTAAAAAATATTGATAAACATCGAACAAATAGAGCGTCATCAATTGCAGCCATCGTAACAAGAACATTAATGCTACAGAAGCTTTATCATGCCAAAAAAATTAACAACTACTTCTGGCTCAAGATTGATTGTAGCACTTTAATTTTGAGTCATGCCCCTTTTTATAAGATCCTAAATTGTATTTTTTCCTTCAACTTTAACTTTGACTTAAAGGTTTTGAATGCACAAGTGGAAGTTGGGGAAAATATAATTATTAACAGATTTTAAATAATGCGTAACATGGTATAGTTGCATTTTTAGACTTACACTGGTGGTCCTCTTAGCATTAACATGACAAGGGTCTCTAAAAATTGAGTTGAACAAATTAAGGTTTGTGGATTGGTTCCCACAGAGATGTTTCTGATAATTTTCTTTCATTTTGCAGCAAATTTGATGACCTTTGTGAGGAAACTGCAGTGGAAAGCAATGAATTGGTAAGTTTATTTGGACCAAAATGTGAATTCTCCAGAGAGAGAGAGGGAGAGTTTTAGTTTCCTTCATTCATGACAGACACAGATTTTCTTTCAATTATTTTACAGATGTACTTTAAGTTGGTGTTTCAAAATTCATTTTATAATCTTATAGACTGTAGAGTAGCAATGCATTCATACTACTTCTGTCTCAACTTCCACGTGGATGCATTTACATTTAAGTTTTCATCACTTTCCTTGCAATATCTACAACAAACATAATCACAAGGGATGAATTTCAGCTTGAGATCTTTGCAGAACGCAAGCTTGTGACCAGGAGATGTGTTTTGCAATGCTGGATCAAGAGTGATAAATTTATTATGTGAGCTTTGCCTTCGAGAAAGAGAAACTAGGATTATATTAATTATGTACATAAGTTCAATATGTGCAACATATGATAAGTTGGAATACAATAATTTTTTTTTTTCGTGTATATGTGTGTGTGTAATATTAATGTATGGTAACTTAATGCATGTAGATTTTAGGTCAATTTGCTAAATATATTTTAAGACCGAAGATGCGTGGTGAAAACTTAATGTATTTATTAATTTTTCTTTTCAATTAATTCTTAAAATTGGATTAGATTTTGGCTGTGTGGAGATTTAGGACAGAAGTTAACCCCTTGCACTTTAACATCAGTATGCATATTCTCCATATTGTTCCATATACAATTTATAGGGTGCTGACAAGGAGAATTTGTTTAACAATAAAGAGCTTCTTCAGCTAGTGATCATTTTTATTGCTATTGCCTCCCATGGAAGCAAAGCCATTATGTTGTCCTGTTGAGCTGAGTGAGGGTAACAATAGAATACGAATGACCTCTTCATCCGCAACAGAGTCTGCCGAGTTTTACCTGATATTCCTCACAATGATAAAATTAAAAAAGATCTGCTATATTTATCATTATCATTATTTATTTATTATTATTATTATTATCATTATTATTTATCGTGATTTAATATTGATTAGTTCCAAGAAAACTGATATTTGAAATATTCACTAATCTATAACTATTCAATTAAAAAGTGATAAACTTCCATTGCAAACGTCTAAACATAAGTTACAAATGGTGCACATGTCCTCAAGAAAAGAAGTCAAGTCTTTCTTTCTGCATCATCACACAACACCTGGTTCTTTCAATGCTATCAAAAAATTGTTCTATATTAGTAGCCGTATGCATATGTTGGTTATTTATATCTATATGTTGGTGTATTAACTGCTTATTTTCTTTATTATTTTGACCTTTATTTAATGTTTGATTCAGGGGTGATATATTATGAAGAGAAATCAGATACTAGTCCCTCTCAGGTGTAAAAGGGTTAACCCTTTCACTCCCAAGATCTAATTAGTAATTCTCCATACTATCTGCCATACAATTCTTATGATGTTAGTTCAGAGAATTTGGTGTTGGATCAACAAATAATCCCATAATTTATATTCTTCTTTATTCTCATCACCTACCTGCTTGATATTGTATTCATATTGTAAGGAGAAATTCTCTCTTGGTCACTCGTGGGAGTGAAAGGGTTGACACAGTCTCAGTTCTGGAGGAAATTGTAGTAACACTGTTGCAACTCTTCTAAATGTAGAGTATTGTTGTACATGTAGTTATTTCTCATGGGGTGTCTTTCCTGAATGGAAATTTCATCTTGTATCTTCCAGATGTAAAAAAGTGAAGTTCTTAACAAAAAACGTTTTGTGCTTTTTGTTTTGTAGTAGGCATCCTCACTTGATGTGATGAAATCTGCAGCAAGGAAGTTCATTGATTTTGTGAACAATGGTCCCTCGCCTTACCATGGTATGTTTTATCCCTGTAGCTTCAGAGTCTGGTGAACTTCTTAAATTTGTTTGCTGTCTCTTCATCTTTTTAAACCAGTGTTTAAATGTATTAGGAATTAGTTTTACAGTATATACACAACTTTGAGACACTTAACTGCCATTTCAACATGAACCTCCTTACAATATCAAGACATGATCCAGTCCAAGGGTAAACAGCAACAACAATCTTAGTGACAAATGTGATTCAAACCTTGGGGAACAAGGGATTCACTGAAAATCTCATCATTTGTCTCTTGATATAAAATATTGGTAAAATCAAGCCATCAGTTAAAGATCACAATATTATCATTGTTGTACTGCTATTCTTTGTGAGGTGAGAGGTTAAGTGGTGAAATGAAAGTGTTCCATGACAGTGATGTGCTATGACAAACAAGCAACATAGCTTGTATGCGTCAATACCAGTTGACCATCTAGCTGCATGAATTGGGGTGCATAAGGAAACAGACTCAATACCTGATAATGACAGCAGAATCACCACAGCTGCATGTTGCATTCATTAACTGATAGAGCCTGACTCTCTATAAACAAAGTTGTTTTGATGGGAAAGCTGATATGTTTTGTTTCAGTTGTCAATGAGTGTAGAAAGGTGTTATCAGCAGCAGGATTTAAACAGCTCAAGGAAAAAGAGCACTGGGATATCAAGCCTTCTGATAAGGTGAGAAATGAGATTTGGGGTTTTTATTAAACGTTTGGTAAAGTTGTTGTTCGGACATGACCCAGAATCTCATAATGGTTTCCAGAAATAAAAACTCTGCTGTCTGGGAAATCACATAGTGCACTTAAAATTGGCCACACCTGTTTTCTTTGAAATGAGTGAGGGACCCATCTTTATTTCTGTCAAAGGAGGAGGGAAAAATATGTTGGAGATAAAAATTTCTAAAAGCCCCCCCCCCCCAACCTCTTCAAGCCATGTAAATAGCAAGCGACCCTCCTCCTTTATCAAAAATTTACGTGATGACCCCCCCTCCCCCTGTCTCCTCATTTCTCCTTCCATTTGGCTATTAATTGTTAAAATCTGTCACATACAACTATAAGATGATTAATTTGCATAACACCCACCTGAGGCAATGTACCCCTTTTTAAAATGTATCTCAAAGTACTGACCTCCCCCCAGACTCCCTCCTCCCAAAGAAGCATGAAAATTTGGTGAATAATCAGAATTTTTCTGACCCAGAAGAAAATTAAGTATGAAAAGAGAAATGAGAAGTGTTCAAAAAAATTGAGATGAAATCAGAAGTTTTAACCCAAGGAAAGCAAGTTAAGCTAAATATCTGGAAGTAAATGGTAAACAAGTAACAAGCCAGATTCATCTTGAGTATTGCAAACTTTATTTATGATCTATTTTTAGACCTTGGCGGTCCCCAGCTAGCAATGCACTCCATCCGAGAAATGTGCTGCTCCTTTATTGTACATCAAGAGACACTGCTATTCAAGGTGACAATTTCTATGCATAGTAAGGCATTCATAAGCTCGCGTTACATGATATGTCACGTAACGCTATCTTACCCTGGGGCGAAGTTGCACGTGATGGTTTCCGTCATGTCGCCCAATAGTCATGAAATTATAAAGCACACAGCATCGCCAATCTACTCGTTCTCTAATGGTAGCCGGGAAACGGTGTGTTCTCTGGTCCTCCAAGCTAACAAGAAAAATGCCGCCAAGGAGCTAGATGCACAATCATCGCACTGTATGACCTTTTGGCGTGGTCTAAATACATTACCTTCATTAACTATTTTTTTATTGTTAAGAAGGTCACAAATAGACACAATAGGAATTGATTTGTATGTTACGCGCTTACCTTTTACTGACATGACATAAGCGACAATCGACATTTATTTACCGGGTTTTGATCATCACCAAGAGCCCATTATTAATGAGCTCCTGTCATCACTGAGTGTTTGGACGGTTGCAAATCTACCATGGGGTTGACCAGTGAGCAAAGTGATTCTCCTTAGCAATTAATTGAGAGTTTTTATTTTTATTTTTATATTTTGCAGGGTTCCTTTGAGACACTTCCAACAGTACTGGATTCCGTAGTTGGAGCTGACTAAAGTCAAGCCGCCGGTATTCCTGAGCTTCTTTTGCATGAATCCTCTCCCCAAACTCCGTTTAAATGATTTTTGCTTGAAAAACAATGTAGGTTCAACTCAGCGAAGCAAACAAGATACTTAGTCAAAAGAAAAGGAACATAATCCCAGCACAATCAATGTAAAAATTGTGTAACAAGGGAAGGGGTAGAAGACGGGAGCACGTAAACAAGAGATAGTATTCAAACAGTGTATCCTGAAAACTTTCTCATTTATCCATTGCCCATTATAATCAGGCAAGACGTATACAGGCATAAAACGGTGGTTCCTGGAACTGTGTGCCTTGTTTTGTATTTACGGTCTAAAAACAAGGATGACGAAAAGCATGTGACAAGCAAATAGAAATTAGCACGCTCGGCGCAATGAACGTTTGCACTACTCTTCTGACTCGATCCACCTGCTGAATTTCTAACTAAAAAGTTTCTTGAAGCTGTGAGTATATATTGATAACATTCATCGTGTTTGTTTTGCGTTAAGTTGCAAATGCAAAGGGTGTCTACACATTTAAGACTGAAAAGACTGGCAAAGTTTAGTTTGACGGCGACTTCTTTCCGCCAGTACTAGTCGCTTTCACAAAAGAATTTTTTTATTTTGATAGAATGGTACCCTTTCTTTTCTTCCTTGGGCCTGTTTTTTATTTGGAAATTTGTTGATGTCAGTTTGAGTGAAACTAGATGAAACTGGCACGAGCAAGTCACCTAGTTCATCTTGTGCTTCATGGCTTCCAGTTGTTGTGATTTCCATAGGTTAATTAGCTCACCGTATTTCCTCGAATATAAGCGCCCGTGCACTTATTTAAAATTCCGGGCAAATAGAGGGAGGCTTATTGGAAGGAAGGCGCTTAGTAAGTGCGGCGATAGGACAAAAAATTAAATGAACAGACAACACACATAGAGTAACTCTGCAAGCATATGAGAAAATATTTCCTTTCAAAGGATAACGACGGGCTATATGCCCTTGTAAACGGCAGTCATGTCATTCCCCATTTGAGACTTCTAGCTGCAAACCTTGAACAGCATTTTTCTCGAAAGATCATCTCTCAGGTCAACAAATGCGAGTTTTTAATCAGACTGTCCTCATGACTTTCGAGTATTCGGCAAGTTTTCCTATCGCCGTTCTGAATTCGAAGCAGCAAGAAGTTATTTCAACCTGGCATTAAACTTGTTTAATTTGTTTCAGCCAGTGGTAATGTTCAATTATATAATTATGCACTATCCATTAGGCTGAAAGAACTCGGGCCGGAGCATGTTGATGTCGCCATTTCTTGTAATAACCTGAGTCGGGTACACCATAACCAGGGTAACCTATCGAAGGCAAGACATTATTATAATTGTTCACGGGCTATATTTTTGAAAAAGCTTGGACTTCAAGTTGATCATGTTCATATGGCAACTTCTTACAGCAACCTCTGTCAGGTGCACCGCCGGAGAGCTCGGTAACCTGGGTCGAGTGCACCACAACCAGGGTCACCTAAAGGAGGCAAGAGATTACTATAATCGTGCACGGGCCATATTTTTTGAAAAAAGCTTGGACTTGACCATGTTCATGTGGCAACTACTTACAGCAGTCTGAGTCAGGTACACCGTGAGCTCGGTAACCTGGATCGTGCGAAAGATTATTATCATCGTGCATTCGTCATTCTACATAAAACGGATAATTTAGTGTTCACAACTGGGTTGAAAACGTAAATTAGCCACCGTAAAGGGTAAAAAAGCTGACGTTTCGAGCGTTAGCCCTTCGTCAGTCGCTCTGACGAAGGGCTAACGCTCGAAACGTCAGCTTTTTTACCCTTTACGGTGGCTAATTTACGTTTTCAACCCAGTTGTTAACACTAAATTACCTGCTATACTCTCCCACCGACGCAGCACCACTGTTTCTTTAGAAACTTACCCCTTTATACATAAAACGGAGCTCGGATCTGGGTATGTAGACGTTGCAAATTTTCATAATAACCTGAACGCCCACACTAAGAGAATCTAGAAGACTGGGTGACCTGAATCTTGGAAAAGCCTGATAACGATGACTGTGCGCTGGCATCTCACCTAAAAGCAGGAGGTCGAACCAGACAAGATTTACCTCGCATGCAATATTCCGAAGATTAACCCTGCATTGATGTAGAGGAGCTGCGAAAGCGTATTGGTTTTCTGTTGAATTACGTTCTGTCCTCGACAAATTCATGGCTGCTGAGGATTTAGTTGCCTCAGCGTGAAGTCAGTCACAAACGAAAAATGTCAGTTTGCTCACAGGCATCCTAAGCTCACCTCTCGAGGAAAAAGGGAAAGATTATTCTCGGACACCTAAGAGTTTATTCATGAAAGCGTCCGCGTTGTGTTACGCGGCGGCGTTTACGGTGGCGGCCCCAGTCCCATGGAACGGCCTTCCTTTGCCAATAAGGCAGGATAAAAACATTGATTCTTTTAAAAGTTTACTTAGGACTTATTTGTTTTCCAAGGCATTTTGTTGAGATTTTTAAGGTATATTTTTAGAACACATGTATGTATTTGTATATATAGTTTTATTAATATTTGTTATTATTATTATTATTATTATTATTATTATTGTAATGCGCTTTTGATTATAGACGTTTACCGAAAACGCGCACCACAGATAATAAATGTTTTTGTAGAAGGTTACGCGATAGGACCTGTTAAGAATTTGAACCCACCATGAGGAATAATGTGGGGAACTAAATACGGTCGATCTACAATGCTAAATATCCGGAAATATGAAAATTTTACAGGTTAAGTCTATATAATTTACCCACTCCTTTGTGTCCACACAGTCATTCCTGTCATAAGCACTTAGAACACTTAAAATAGCGATAATTATAAAACAGAAGAATTTGATATTCTGTTGTGATAGAAACATGAAACATGAAATTCGAAAACGGATTAGCAAGAAACTTTAAAATAAATATTCGTTATCTAAAGTTCACATTATGTGCTTATTTAACATATTTGATACCCACCTCTAAACAAAATCACACCAAAACAGATCAATTAAAAGACAGTGGAAGCTAACTGATATCAAAACTTAGAAGTGAAAATTTTAAGTCAATGAAGTATAAGTCATTCAAGACATACATGTACATAAATCTACGAAAGACATTGAACAGCACTTGTATAGTTCAACTCCTTTAGCTCTTGAGTTAAAATAATGTATAAAGTAATTAATTTGTTTCCCCTAATTTTGACGCAACTTTTGTTTCATCAATCTTCGCATCATCATCCTGAATTTCATCCACGATAACTATAGATCTTATGTCGAGGTGCGTTGAAAGATTTGAAAATTTCTTTGAAGTGGCGTCTACTGTCTCACTTAAAGAGCTAGAAATTAGTAATTACTAGCCAGGCGAGCTACATGACGTCGTTTCGATTGCGGCTCAGAGCACCGTATCGATCTGTTCGTCCTAACGATACTTTTATTAACTTACAATTAGGCTGTGGGGTGTCACAAAGGATGATCATTTTGAAAAACAACTCGTTGACGCGAAATCCATGCCTGTATGCTAAATTATTCAAGAATCTCTTGAAACGGTGGGTATCATTCATTATTGATCGTATCTGTTTTTACTTTAATTTATAGTATTCTTCAGCCGAATCTTGATCCCGAAGATTCAAATGTGCCATTTGAGACCAAAGCCCTTCATTTCTTTGTGCTGTTTACCTACCGTCAAGTCACGAAATCAAATTGAGTTAATTTGATTGATTTCGGACAAAATGTTAAAGTCCTTAAAACCACTAAATCCTTGCTATGATATCAGCACACAGCTGTTTTTCTTATTTATTATCACGGAATGTACCTGTAAAAAAAATCATTACCGAAACTAACGAAATGACCGAAACCTAGTAGAGTTTGGAGATTCTAGAGAATGCGAGTGTATTGAATTGAAAACGGCAAAAAGTAATAAATTACTAGAAGAAAGGTGCCGGGAAGTGCCTACTTTAAGCTTTCAAATATTATAGTAAGATAACGAAGGCCTCGATACGGTCACCTAATCTGTCATTCGAGACACAAGGGAATTTTCCCATCAAAAGCTTTCGTTTTGGGCTTGCTTTGCCATCCACGCTGTTATTCCTGTTACAAGCACTTAGAACACTTAAAACAGCCGTAATTATAGAACAGAAGAATTTGACATTCTGTTGTTATATGAACATGAAATTCGAAAATGGAGTAACAAGAAACTTTAAAATAACGTTCGTTATCTAAAGTTCACATTATGGGCCTTTTCCCGTATTTGATACCCCGGCACCACTTACCAAAATCACGCCAAAACAGATCAATTGAGAGACAGTGGAAGCTAACTAATTTCAAAACTTATTAGTGAAAAATTTCAATAAATTTATTCCGTGGAGGTCATTCAATACATACATGTACATAAACATACGAAAGTTCTCGAAAAACTCAAGAAACATGAAGATTTTCACCGTTAGTTATCGCCAGAGTGTTTGCAAAAAAATAAGGCCTGGACATTGAGACACTGAACTGCACTTGTATGGTTGAACTCTTTTAGCTCTTGAGTTAAAATAATGAGTAAAGTAATCAATGTATTTCCCCCAGTTTCGACGCAAGCTTTGTTTCATCAATCTCCGAGTCATCTTTCTGTATTTCATTCTCGATAACTGGATCTTACCTCGAGTTGCGTCGAAAGATCTGAAAATTTCTTTCACTTTGCGCCTACCGTCTCATTTTAAGAGCTAGACGAGCTAGGCGAGCTACATGACGGGGTTTCGATTGCGGTTCAGAGAACCGTATCGATCTGTTACTCATAACAATACTTGAAAAACTTACCTTTAGGCAGTGGGTGTCACAACGGATGATCATTTTGACAAAACAACTTAAGTAAATGTCTCTGTGCTGAATTACTCAAGAATCTCTTAAAACGGTGGGTATCATTCATTATTTTTCCTTTTTTGTTGTAAGTTCAATTTATAGTATTTTTTCAGACGAATCTTGATCCCGAAGACTCAAACGTGTCAGTTGAGACCAAACCCTTCATTTCTTTGTATTGTTTACGTGCCGTCAAGTTACGAAATCTAATTGATTTAATTTTACTGATTTAGGCCTTGGACAAAATGTTAAAGTCCTTAATTACAACCACTAAATCCTTGCTATGATATCAGTGCACAACTGTACTTCTTACTTATTATCATGGAATGTATCTTAAGCTACTGACTTCGAGGAGACTTCATTGTTAATCCAGAAGGTCACATTGGAATTCTACTCTTACGTGGTTTGACAAATTTAATTCGATCACTAGAAAGTATTTTACACTGAAAAGAACAAAACAAATGAGAAGAAACTATATATGCCATGTTGAGGTCCAGGTGTAGACAGCATTTACTCGTTAAAAAACATTTGATCACGATAAACTCTCAACAGAGCCAAAACTTCGAGCCAATTTGATCTTCGTTTACCATTTACTCTCCAAATACGATCTCTGATGATGCGTGCGACACTCTGTAACATTTATTTTGTACCTTTGGAGTTTCCTGTTCACTGTTCTCAAAAGTGCAAGTTATCATAAATTTTGTAGTAAGGAAACCAAAAGTTTCACTACGGTCCACTTATCTATAGCTATCCAGTCCAGACGCCTTTTCAGTAATATGATGCATTCGAAACAAAAGAAGGGAATTTTCATTTTCCGAATGCTTTCGCTTTCCATTGTTTGAGACACCTGTAATCGAGGAAAACATAACCGAAACTACCGAAATATCCGAAACCAAGTAATTTTTAGAGATTCTAGATAATACGAGTGTACTGAGTTGAAAACGGTTAAAATTATTAAATTACTGGAAGAAACCGCCTACTTAAAGCTTTCAAATACTACAATGAGGGAACGAAGGTTTCGATACGATCACGGGAATTTTCCCTCTAAAAACTTTTGTTTTGGGCTTGCTTCGCCATCCACACTGGTATTCCTGTCATAAGCACTTAGAACACTTAAAACAGCGATAATTATAGAACAGAAGAATTGAATATTCTGTTGCTATAGAAACATGAAATTCAAAAACGGATTAACAAGAAACTTTAATATAATACTCGTTATCTAAAGTTGACATTATGAGCCCTATTTAGTATTTGATACCCACCACTTACAAAAATCACGCCAAAACAGTTTCAATTAAGAGATAGTGGAAGCTAACTAATTTTAAAACTTATCAGTGAAAAGTTTCAATCAATTAAGTAGAAGTCATTCAAAACATACATGTACATAATATTCGAAAGTTCTCGAAAAACTCAAGAAACATTTCGGATTTTCACCATCAGGTACTCCAAGAGTATTGGCGAAGAAGTAAGACCCTGACATTGACACATTGAATTGCACTTGTATGGTTCAATTCCTTTAGCTCTTGATTTAAATAATGCGTAAAGTACAATAAGTTATTTCCCCTAGTTACGACGCAACCCTTGTTTCTTCAATCTCCGAGTTGTATTCCTGAATTTCATCCTCGAGAACTATAGATCTTACGTCGAGTTGCGTCGAAAGATTTGAAAATTTCTTTCACGTGGCGTCCACTGTCTCATTTTAAAAGCTAGAAGTCAATTATTGCCAGCCAGGCGAGCTACATGACGTCGTTTCGATTGGGGCTCAACACGCACGTATCGATCTGTTATTCATAACAATACTTGTAAAACTTGCCCTTAGGCGATCGAATATCACAACGGATGATTATTTTGACAAAACAACTCGTTTCTGTGTTGAATTATTCAAGAATCACTGGAAACGGTGGGTATCATTCATAATTGGTTGTATCTGTTTTAAGTTTAATTTATAGTATGCTTCAGCCGAATCTTGATCCCGAAAACTCAAATGTGTCATTTAAGACCAAAGTCCTGTTTACGTACCGTCAAGTCACGAAATCAAATTGCATTAATTTGACTGGTTTCGGCCTACAACAAAATGTTCAAGTCCTTAGAACCACTCAGTCCTTGCTATGATATCAGCGCACAGCTGTACTTCTTACTTACTATCACGAAATCAATGTACCTTATAAGCTAATGACTTCGAGGAGACTTCATTGTTATTCCAGAAGGTCACAGTGGAATTTTATTCCTCGTGGTTTGACAACCATAATTTGATCACTAGAAAGTCTTTGGCGCCGAAAAGAACAAACCAGATGAGAAGAAACTGTATATACTGTATATGTTGAGGTCCAGGTGTAGACAACATTTATACTTATTACAAAAACATTTGATTGCGATAAACTATCAACAGAGCCAAAACCTCGAACCAAGTTGACCTTCGTTGACTAGCTACACTCCAAATACGATTTCGGAGGATGCGTGTATAACTGAAATTGTGACATTACAGAAATAACTGAAACCTATTAATTTCTGGAGATTCTAGATAACACGAGTATGTGGAAACGGTAAAAAGTATTAGAAGATAGGTGCCGGGAAGTGCCTACTTTAAGCTTTCAAATACTACAATAAGGGATCGAAGGTTTCGATACTCTCACCCTTTCTGTCATTCGCGACAGAAGGGAATTTTCGCTTTAAAGTCTTTTGCTTTCCATTGCTTGAGAAATCTCCAATCGAGATCTTTACATCTTCTGGCAGGATGTGCAAGTGCTTGATTTTGTGCCGTTATTTTTCAACTAAACAAAGCAACCGTAAAACGACGCAGAATGATTAATGGTTTGTTTGACCTCATACTTATTATAGTAAGGATGACACAGCAAAATATTCCTGAAATCACCGCATTACCGCACCTGATCAGATACGCATGCTCTCGTTACAAATTAAACTCACACTACGTATTTGCATTGATAATAGATACAGTCGATTACTGCTGATGTTCTTTCGCGAATTCAAATGGGTCCTTGCTTGCAAGCACATCATTTGTTTCTTTATCGATCAATACGGTTGATTAAGCTCCTCTATTAATGGAATTTCTCATCAGAATAAGTTAAATTAAATGCTGAAAAGGTTCATCGACATTTACACAATGGACCCACTGAACAAAAAACAGCAATAACGCAAATACGCAGCACACTTCAGAATTTGAGATAAGCTCGTTACAACGCAACTTTCGATTCTATTCAAGGAAATACGGCATAAAAAACTTATACTGCAACTCTGCATTTACCAATTAATTGTTAAAATACCAAAATTTGAAACTCAGGAGTGAAAAATTTGTTGTAAGAGCGCATAACTTTTTTATTGTTACTGATAATAGTCATTGGACCAGTTAATTTCGTCCATGTTTGTTTTCAACTTGGCCACTCAAGAAGTTTACTTTTCATTTTGATTGGCTGGCATTGTCTGACTGGCATTAATAGTTGATTTTTATTGGCTGATGGCTTAAAGTGCCTAATTTCTATTGGCTGCTTAACTGTCTGACTTGGCCTTTGCAGTTACAAACACTTGAAATCGGACAGGTGAAAATGGACAGTGGACTTGAAACAGTCAATTAAGCCACATATGAGGACTGATAAGAACCACTCATATTCAAACAGCTCTAAAAACTTAGAAAACATATAGTCTGAACTCGCTAATATAAATCAATTTGTCTCTACTAAGGCCCTTTCAAACGTGAATATCGTCATGGCGATGGAATACAGCAAAGAGCAGCTCAACTACTACAGGATTTGTTACGTTGTCGCTGATGTATTAACTGATGGTCTGCGAATAATTTTCAAACAAGAATGGGACAATCGCTACGGTGCAACAACGTCAGGGGAATGGAAGGATGAACCAAGAAATGGAGTGGACTTTAAAAACAAGGAATCTGCTCAGAACCAAAAAAAAAATGCGCGTCTCCTTACAACCATGATTGGTGGAAACAGAGCAGAATGGGATTGTACGATGCTTTTCTACGCTATTCTTTTCTCAGATTGTATTGACAACCTCAGCCCAGTTGTCAGATCAAATGTCGATGCCCTCAGAAAGTTTCGAAATGAAGATTTTGCGCATATGTCGGAAGGAAACCTTTCAGACCTGCAGTTTCAAAACATCATTGGCAAAGTTGACACTGCATTTCAAGCGCTCGGTCTTTCCACAATGAAAATTCAAGAGATTAAGAATCAAACGAGCTTTCCCACGGAGGAACTGAAAGATGTCTTGAAAATGGTTGACAATCTTAAGCAGGAGCTTCTGGTCCTTGAAGATCAGTTAAACAATGATATCTCCCCCTTCTGTGTCCTCCCTCCTAAACCCTCACATGACGTAACAAGCCGCGACCGAGAGGTGGCCGAAATAATGCAACAGCTTAGAGAACTTAAAACAGCAAATAAAGACAGGCTAAGTTACCTTTACATCTCCGGAAATCCTGGAAGTGGAAAGTCTCAACTAGCGGGTCTTGTGACTGAACGATTCTACAGAGAAATTAAAGATCTTCCGGATGGTACCTCATTTGTGATGACGATAAATGGTGAAAGTCCAGATACTGTGCTACAATCGTATGTGGCTTTTTCAAGGCGTCTTAAGTGTCCCGAGTACGCGGTGACAACCACCCTCCATTCAGAGGACTTGACAACAAATGAGAAAATCACCAATCTTAGGGCATTGATCGGAACGAAAATTGGGCTTTATACATCGTGGCTGCTCGTAGTTGATAATGTCGCGAGTCTATCACATGTGCATGTCCATCTACCCGAAGCCGAAAATGAGATGTGGGCAAGAGGCCAGTTGCTTATCACAACTCAAGACAGTGGGTCAATTCCTCAAGCAAGTTCCTTCAACAAACACATCTCAATAAGCAACGGAATGAATCTTGATGATGTCAGTTGTTTATTGGAAAAGCTCTCAGGAATCACGGACAAAGAGATGGAAATCAAAGTTGCTCAGGCGTTGGACTACCAGCCTCTCGCCTTGGCAAGTGCCGCCACTTATGTCAGAGAAGTTCGACAGACATCTAATTTTGGCTGGGAAGACTATCTTGCAAAACTTGAAACAGGCCAAAGAAATGTCATGGAGAAATTTCTTGCTGAAGTCAACCCAAGCTATGTAAAGTCCATGACCACAGCAACAACACTGGCCGTAGAAACAGCTATGGAATCCAGCAAAATTATGCATCACGCCTTTAATTTCCTGTCCCTGTGTGCACCACAACCATTAAGTCTTAATATCATAGAAGACTTTATCACAATTGTGGATAAAGAAATTCAAGACATAGAAATGATTCGTTTGAAGATACAAAGGTGCTCCCTGCTGATGTTTGAAAGGGACGAAACTGATGTTTACATTCGTGTGCATCAGGTTGTACGTAATTCCATTAAGACTTTGGCTGCAGCTCATTCGGATGATAAGCACAACGAGGTCGTCAGTGGAGTGATTGGATCATTCAGTCGTTTTGTAGAAAAATATCTACCAAGGGACAACTACGAGTCCTATGCTCTAATAAACAGCAGACATGTTACTCATTTAAAAAAATTAGCCCCAGAAATTGAGAGATATTTTTCTAAGAAGGTTCTTTCTCAAGTCGACCAAAGTGGCTTTTTGATCAAGAACCATGCGATGGACCTCCTTAGAATGAGTAGGTTTTGCTATATGCATTGTGAATACGAAACTTCAAGACGTTTCATCCATATGGCATTAGACGTATCCATTGTCAACGAGCACGACCCTGGCTTAGATATAACAGATATCTACGAACACGCGGGTAACGTGCACAAAACGCTGGGTGCCCTGAGTCAGGCAAAGGATTATCATGATCGTGCACTGTCCATTCGTCTGAAAAAGCTCGGACCTGACCATGTTGACGTTGCAAACTCTTACAATAGCGTGGGTGTTGTACACGAAAAGCTGGGTGACCTGAGTCAGGCAAAGGATTATCATGATCGTGCACTGGCCATTCTTCTGAAAAAGCTTGGACCTGACCATGTTGACATTGCAAAATCTTACAATAGCCTGGGTATTGTACACTATAACCTGGGTGACCTGAGTCAGGCAAAGGATTATAATGATCGTGCACTGGCCATTCGTCTGAAAAAGCTTGGACCTGACCATCTTGACGTTGCAATTTCTTACAATAGCCTGGGTAATGTACACAAAACCCTGGGTGACCTGAGTCAGGCAAAGGATTATCATGATCGTGCACTGGCCATTCTTCTGAAAAAGCTTGGACCTGACCATGTTGACATTGCAATTTCTTACCATAACCTGGGTGTTTTACACTATAACCTGGGTGACCTGAGTCAGGCAAAGGATTATCATGATCGTGCACTGGCCATTCTTCTGAAAAAGCTTGGACCTGACCATGTTGACATTGCAATTTCTTACAATAGCCTGGGTGTTTTACACTATAACCTGGGTGACCTGAGTCAGGCAAAGGATTATCATGATCGTGCACTGGCCATTCTTCTGAAAAAGCTTGGACCTGACCATGTTGACGTTGCAAATTCTTACAATAACCTGGGTGTTGTACACTATAACCTGGGTGACCTGAGTCAGGCAAAGGATTATCATGATCGTGCACTGGCCATTCTTCTGAAAAAGCTTGGACCTGACCATGTTGACGTTGCATATTCTTACAATAGCCTGGGTGTTTTACACGAAAAGCTGGGTGACCTGTGTCAGGCAAAGGATTATTATGATCGTGCACTGGCCATTCGTCTGAAAAAGCTTGGACCTGACCATGTTGACGTTGCAATTTCTTACCATAACCTGGGTTTTTTACACTATAACCTGGGTGACCTGAGTCAGGCAAAGGATTATCATGATCGTGCACTGGCCATTCGTTTGAAAAAGCTTGGACCTGACCATGTTGACATTGCAAATTCTTACAATAGCCTGGGTATTGTACACGAAAAGCTGGGTGACCTGAGTCAGGCAAAAGATTATCATGATCGTGCACTGGCCATTCGTCTGAAAAAGCTTGGACCTGACCATGTTGACATTGCAAATTCTTACAATAGCCTGGGTATTGTACACTATAACCTGGGTGACCTGAGTCAGGCAAAAGATTATCATGATCGTGCACTGGCCATTCGTCTGAAAAAGCTTGGACCTGACCATGTTGACGCTGCAACGCGTTGTTGCGTTTTATAAATACTGCTGCAGGTACTTTTTATTCTCCTTCTTTGCCTTCACTGCCGGTCTCGAATTCATTGTCAATAATCTCCTCTGCATCTTCCGTCTCCTCCTTCTCTTCTTCCCATACACTGGGAACACTGACGTCAGGCCACCGGGAATGACAGCAACATCGACAGTTCGTCTCGCACTGTTCGGTTGCTTGTAAATTCGAGGGTTCTTGTGGCTGGTAGCTCAAATTGCATGGGAGTTTCCTCCGTGTTTAAGATGTGGCTTAACTGGTAGTCATGACGTCTCCGGGCCCTCAACACAAAACGATAGAATTCAACGATCTTCTCCTCCATGTCTGCTGGTAGACCCTGGGCCAAAGTTGTTTTCACTCTCATAGATACAGCGTGGCGACGTTTTCAGTTGTTGTACCACCCTATAGATGCCTTGAACTCCGGATCGGAGCTGAGTTCCTTCGCCTTTAACCGGAGCATTACGCTATTAACTGAGAGACCTGCAGAAAATAGAACAATTCAGTGTTAAAGGACAAGGTATTTTACGTGCACGTGTTGCATATTAACATTGATCATCTGGACTGTTTATCAATTAGCGCAAATTGAAGACAAAACAATTCTTTATCGTACCTTGACTTCTTTGATCGCTAAACCAGTCTGCTAAGCGTTGATCCAGTTTTGGATATTTTGGTTTGTACCGACCCATGGAGGCACGTTTGGCAGTCATCTTTAACTCGCCATTAAACAGCATATGCAGTTGGTTTCGCCATTTGCGAACCATTGACTCGGATATTCCGTACTCGCGTGCAATTTCTCGATCGTTTTTCCCTGACTCTGCATCCTCTACTATTTTCAGCTTAAAGTTCAGATCGTAAGAATAACGTCGCGTACTAGGCATGATTTTTGTTTTGAACACAGCAATGCTCACTGAATCGCCGTAAATGAAGTTTTACAACTAGGAGTTTGACCAACTGAGACATGCTTATAAAGCTTAAACTGGATCAATTAGTATTCATAGCTTTAGAAAGTAACACTGTTTCCTAAGAAGGCAGACTGTATTCACGGTATCTAGATCTCTTTTATAGGTGTGATTTTTTTTTCGCTTTGTTCGTGCAAATGTGTGACTTTTTTGCCTTTTGTTAAAAAAGGTGACATGACTGTAATTAGGAACTTTGAAAACGCTATTGTTTTGAAAGTGAAGATGGTGAAAAAGCCCAAAGTTGAGGTTGCGTCTTATAACCGGGTATTTAGGCGAAATTTTCGGTTTAACAACTTGAAAGAAACGAGTTCAAAAATTCAGGGTGCGTCTTATAACCGAGTGCGCCTTATAACCGAGAAAATACGGTAATCTTTATTATTTTCAGCGAAGCATATTCTGATAGTGCTGCTTGCCATCTATGAAAAAAACCCCTGGGATCTGACTATGTTTGGGTTGCTACTACTAATAACCATTGATTAAATCTGAGTCAATTCGCAGAATTTCGCGTTTTCTCTGTTTCTACATTGTTTATCAAGTTACCTTCAACGTATTTCCGGTTACACAAATACAACTTTATAAAAAGTTCAATTAATGCAGTTTCTTATTATACCTGAAGACAGCTGTCTTCCCCCTTTGAAGTACAGATCGTCATTTAAAACGAGTTTCTTAATTTTTCTCGGTCTCTGTTTTTCAGTCATTGAAAATGGCCTTTGTATCCTGAAACCTGACAAAGGCTGACTCGTCCCCAGTCGTTTCCAATAATGTGCGCGGTACTAAAGTGGGAAGGAAGGGTGATGGTTAGGAGGTCGACGAGGAGTCTTTCTCTCGCTTACTCCTTACCCATCACACTTTGCGCTCTCACACTGCCCGTGTCGGTTACCCGCGCTTTGAGGTTGATTGGAGACGATTCAGGGAAGAGAGGAAATACAAAATAATAGAAACCTTTGTTATTGCTGCCTTCCTAAGGGGCAGGAAGCCGTTTTGTTGGTTTCGATTTCAGTTGGAGCCTTTTGTATGGATCTTGCATGGAGTAATCCCCTCCCTTAAAATGTTTATGCATGCTAAGTCTGCCGGCTTCCTAATTTTCTCTCTCACGAAAGATGCTCGTTGTAAACCTGCTACAAATTCTTAGGCCCTACATGTAATTCTGACGCCGTGACTTCTCAATTCCTATTCTCTCCCCTTCTTCCCAAAGAAAAGCATTCTGGGTAATCTCGTTCTCACAATCTTCTTTCTTCTTTCCATGAGGACCCCAGAAACGAGGCTGCTTGAAGGCATATTCTTTGAGGTGACGCATGTCTATCAAATTTAACATATGGCCGTTTTGATTTCATGGTCAAGGGTGGAAGAATGTCATCACAATGGATTATAAAGGGCCCTCTCCTTATCAAATTTATTTTTACAAGCAATTTCAATTGAATGTCCATAGTAATACAAAATTGCACTGGTTTTGCCTGACGTCACTTTTTGATTGATCCAGAAAACTTCCACCACTCTATTATATTTCTTCTCTTTAACTAGAGTTATTAATGGCTCCTTGTGTTATTACCCTTTGTTCTGACTGGCCGTTGAGATTACTTCGGTTTCGCGTCCACAATGCTCAATCGAAATGTGCTCCTGTTATATTCAAGCAAACTATTTGTTTTGTTCACTTTCGCTATGGGTCGGGAATAAAAAAAAATTCAAAATTGTTCGCTAAACCAAGCCGATTCGACTTATTCTTCAAGCCCAAAGCAGGAAAACGAATGAAAACTCGAATACGTTAAAATAATTTAACTCATATCATTCATCTTTTTATCGCATGATAAAATTGTTTAAAAAGTTTTCTAAGACCTTTGAAGTGTGAAGTTTAGACATGGGGTCCTGACAGGGAATAATACTTGAAATTATTCCCATATGACGACTTGGATACTGAGGAGTGACGTATGTATTTTTTTGTGGGAGGGGAGGCTGCCTTGAAAGATAAGTCGTCAAGGATGCGCTCTCTTATTACGTCTTGATCAGGGACTACCTTTTGATTGAAGTTTACGGACCACCCATAATCCTTTAGGGGTCTTCCAGTTGTCAGCGGTCTTGTCCTAGCCTTGTTTTGCCCTGTTTAACAAATAGAGAAGCCTTGACTGTGCTCTGTTCTGTTATAAAGCACGCAGGCAGCGGCTAGAGCACGAAAGAAGTGTTGGGAGAAACACGAGACGTAGTCGAGTGTTTCTCCCCACTTCTTGAGTGCTCTAACCGCTTCCTAAGTGCTTTATAACAGAACAGAGCACAGTCAAGGCTTCTCTATTTGTTTTATAATAAAGAATCCGTCAAATTCCCGAAGCATTACTTTCAATTTTCAAAACAAACTTTATTTCCAAAGCGAACAACAATGTCGTCAGCATGCTCTATACTCTCATAGAGCACGCCACAATAAGCCAATCAGAATCCCTGTTAGAATGGTTCAAATAATCTGATTGGCTCTACAAGACAAAAGCTGTCAAAAGTGTCAAACCATCAAAGTTCAAAAACCATCAAAGTTCACAATCTGCGATAGTTTACAAACTAAAATAGTTCGGCAGGTCGATTTTAACGCTTTTGCCCCAAGTTTTTAATACAGAATCTTCAAGTGAAATGTTCAGTGAACTTCAGCCGAATTATGGCTCATAAAAAACACGCGAGTTTTTTCACATGACAAGGTAGAAAACAAACTGTTCAAGGCGAGTGTTTTTTAAATGAACGACAGCTGAATTCACCGGAACATGAAGATCGCTCGGGATGACAGCGCCGCAAAACTCGGCTGCAGTGACTGAAGTGACTTTCTACTCAACGTATCGGAAAGGATATCAGAGCGAGCTCTTATTTTTTCACTCGAAGGCCGGCCGATGTAGTTTCTGAGGCTTGCTTTACTGTAATGACCGGAGATCGCCATGCTAAGCGAGCCGCGATGGACTTCAGCATGATCATATTTGCTCAGACACCGTCATGATTAGTATGAATTTTAACAGATATGTCAGTTTGATTATATTTTTCATAATTTCTGCTTTGTTCTGTTTTGTTTTTGAACTTTGAACTTTATATACTATACGAGTGTTAGCTGTGTTTGATTTTTATTACCGTTCGTAAGCTTGCAATCTAACTGAGCGTGAAAATCTTTAAAACTCGGAATGTCTATTTTGTTTTTCCTTTGAGAATTTTCGTATCTGCTCACGTTTTAATAATGTAAATTACGGCGCCTGATGTGTTTACAAACCTTTGTTTGGTTCTTCTGTTGCTACTTGCCGGCTCGCTTGTTCCGAAATTTCACTTTCAATTATCGGAAAAAAGCTAAAAAGAAGTCCCGGAAAAGCTCGAACATAGTACAATTTGGCAGATGGCGTGACAGCTTTGGCTCAGCTCTATGCTCTATACTCTCATAGAGCACGCTCTTTCAACCAATGACAGCGCGCGTTATATCCGAACTTTATTATAAATGTGTGTAGGGTATTGTATGTAAGGTATAGGACATAATATGTATTGAGGAAATAATATGTGCCCATACATGACATACTTACCCACATTATAAACAAACTCCGCTGTGCAACTCCATGCTCAGAACATGGCCTCGTGCACAAGTTCGCTTTTTCGTCCATTTCAATCCATGCAGATGATCAGTGCCGAATTCCGTCATGGCATAAATATAGTGAGCTGTATGCAAAGTAAATACCTTCGCTCAGGTATGGGTGACTTCGCTGTAATCATTCAGATCACACATAGCTAACCGGTGTTGCAAAGGTATATGGTAGTAAGGCTTTAATCCTTTCTACCCAACATCGATATTCATATTCTCCATACTCTCCAATAAACATTTTCTTTGTTACTGACAAGGAGAATTCATTTAACAATCAAAGCTACCTCATTCCCTTTATTCTCAAGATCTTAATGAATTGTAAGTGGATGGGAGAGGAGATATGATTTACTTTTTGGAGGTTGAGACCATGTTGAAGGAGTCATTCAAGTTTTTCAAGTTCTTAAAAAAGACCTGTGAACTCTCAAGACCTAGTGCACTGTCTTGGAAACATTTTTATTAATTTTATGACTCTATAAGTAGCATGTATTTCACTTGGATCTGCTGAAGCTACTTATTAAAAGCCCCCACGTGGGCATTGCTAGAGGGTTAGGGATTGGGGTTACAGCTGGTACAGTAAGGTGAGGTGCATAACTATGAAGACAAAACATTTGATGTATCCAATTTCTGTAAATTGCTAGTGCTTTATGTAGCCAGTGCCATTAGAAGTACTACACATTCCTTACCCTTATTTTGATTTTTGGTTCTTTTTAAATCATAAACTTGATATACATTCCTTTTTGTGGCTATTGCCTCCTATAGGAGGTGAAGCCACATATGTTGTAGAGATGATGACATATGACGAGGTTTGATCTGCACATCAAGAAAAATTTAAAGAAAGTTTTATCAATTAGAAGAGAGAGCATTTTACCATTTCAATCAGCAACTAATGGCCAAAAGAGCCGCTAAATTTACAAGGCAAGCAAGGTCCAAAATACAATACCTTGAGTTTAATGGAGTAATCCTATTTGATTGAATGATGGAACAGCACAATGGCAGAATATACAATAAGGCTGAATGCCTCGTTGGATAAACAAAAGTCTCACTTCAATAGAATTGCAATGAAATAAGAAAATGAATGATTATTAACAAGCAAAATTAAAATAAGTATAGTTAAAACATTATCAGAGCCAAGAGGATAGACTGATAGAGGAACAGTGAAGTTCTTGAGATAGCTATCATTACTATTACTATTGTTATCATCATTTTTAGTATTATTATTATTGGTATGATTATCTTTTACCATTTAGTTATTGGTTGAGTGTCAATTGGTTGCTATGTTCTTCGGTCATCTTCCTTTTATGGAATAGGGCACTCATAAATATGTGGGATGTGGCAGGTTTTCTGTTTTCCATGTGAGACAAATCTTCTGTTACACTACCTTCTGGCATAATTATACAACTTGTAATTCTTTTCAATGCTATAAAAATTGTGCCATGTCAGTAGCCACATGTGGTCTTAAAATTGCCTATTTTTAAGGTAGTTGTCACCTTGCTGCCAAGTTACCGGTTGTACATGACAATGGCTTTAGCTGTGAGTGGCCTGAAAAGCACAGATTTAAAATGGCAAAGTTTCTTAAAGTAATGGAATGGATCATCAAAGACAATCTATCAGGGTCTGTCAAAATCTTTCAACCAATGGAACCACCTTATGAAGTTGTTACACGTGTTCACAACTGTGACTATGTAGATGGTTTTATCTCAGGAAGCATTCCTCCAAAAGAAATGAGGAAAACTGGCTTTCACTGGTCAGAGGGCCTTGTGAGAAGATGTTTACTTGAAGTAGGTAGGAATTTGTGTTAAAATTAAGTATGTGCATGGATTAGGGTGCTGAAGTAACAAACAGAGTTTTGCAGGGGGAGACTTGCCCCTGATCCAGAGACCCTCACCAATAAGATAGTGAATACTATGTTTGACCAAAATGAAACTCCTTATATCCTCAGCACAGTTAGTATTACTCTTTCCCCCTTCCCAAATTCCAGTAACAGATCTAGGGGGAGGGTCGAGGGATTTTTGACTTCTTGTCTGACACCAACAGTCTTGCAACAAAAGAATCACATGATACAAGTGTTTTAAATTAACTTCTCTTGCGAGGAGAGACAGCCCGCAGAATAGTTCAGTATTCTAATTTGAATTAATTTTGAATTTGCCATTGCCTTATATGTGTTTGGATAAGTTTGTCAAATACATATTTATTTAATATTAGTAAAAAAAAAATAATTTGACCTTTTTACAAAAAAAAAATAGGTGGCACCATGCTTGCTGCCAGGCTAGCAATGGAGTATGGACTAGCATGCAGTACTGCAGGTGGAACACACCATGCTTTTCCCAGCCATGGTTCAGGTTTCTGCATGTTGAATGATCTTGCTGTCACTGCTAAGGACATGATTGATAGTCAAGTTGTTGATAAAATCCTCATTGTTGACCTGGATGTTCACCAGGTAATTTAGTAGAAGGTATTGACCCTCTACCTCTCATGAGTGACCAAGACATAATTTCTCCTTACACTACCTATACAATATTAAGCAGACAAGAGATGAGAGTGAAGAAAATATCAACAAGGGAATTAGTAGTTGATCCAATGCCAAATTCTCCAAACTAACATTATGAGAATTGTATGGCAGACAGTAAGGAGATTTACCAATAAGATCTTGGGAATGAAAGGGTTAACATGTGAATTCTCCTCACAGTTTCCATACTTTATTTGCTGAGAAGCAGATAAGAGTTAACAAATAGATCAACTGGAGGTTTGTTTTCTGGATAGAACACCAAAATTATAGTAATGATTTACTCAGAACATTATATCAGTCAGAATGGAGAACTATGTATCAGCTCTTAGAAATGAAAAAGATAAAGACAGCTGTGTAGTAATTTCACAGAGCCTGGCATTCAGTAAATCAAAGTGAGGCCTGTATATATGTCAATTTAGGTTTGAAAGTTAATCCACTGAATGATGCTATCCTCTACAGGGAGACGGCACAGCCTTTATCTTCAAAGACAATGATTGCATATTTACATTTTCCATGCACTGCGAGAAAAACTTTCCACTCAGGAAACAACAAAGTGATTTAGATGTTGGTTTAGACTGTGGCTTGAATGATGAGCAGTATCTGAGGGTGGTAATGGATTATTTACCATGGCTCATGGACACTTTTAAACCTGATCTGATACTGTATGATGCTGGAGTGGACCCACATCAAGATGATGTGCTTGGTAAACTGTGTCTCACAGATCAAGGTACTGGATGGGGACAGGGGAGGTTGAGGGTGGAAACCACAGGGGTCAGAGGTGGGTGAAGAACAAGAGATGTGCTCCGGAGAAAAGGGTTAGGAAGTGGTAACTTAAAAGGGTGTGAAAGGACCAAAAAAAGCCAAGTTACGAACATTCTTTAATTATTTATCTGCACTGTGTCGCCATGAAAAGTGGGTGACATAGGTGTGGGAGATGCAAGAGAGTGGTGCAGGGAAGTTCTTACCCCCTCTCCGCCCTTACATCCTTACCCATGGTACAAAGGATCTGGTAATAAAGGGGCAAGGTCATGATTCGTTTATCTTACAAACTTAGAAATTTCTTAAATTATCAAAATGAAAATGGCCCGATTAAAAAAGATTCACTTACTAATGAATCATCACTCTACAGGGTTGTTGGATCGTGACGTAGCCGTAATAGAAATAGCTCTTAACAGAGGGATCCCATGTGCGACTGTCATTGGTGGAGGGTACGATGACGACATAGAAGTTCTTGGAAGGCGTCACTCAATCATTCATAGAGCAGCAGTCAAGGTGAGAGTTGACACATGATCCAAGCATGAGATGATAGGACAGTTTTCAATTGAATGTCGAAAAACAAAACCAAGGTAATCACAACAGACAGTCACATCAAAGGTTTGCATGGCTTGAATCGACTTTACGCGTGAAACGAATTGACTTCTGCTTGTATCAAAACGACTTGTATCGAAACGACTTTGTATCGAAACAACCGGATACCGCATTATCGTTAGCCAACGAAAACTCAAAAGAAAAACCAAGCAAGTTGTCAAACGCGCGGGAAAACGCGGGCGACCATGTCACCATTGGTTTCCATTTTGCGTGTGATTGGTTTAGAGAATGGCACGAGTCTCTTTTTTAGACCAATCAAAAAGCAAAACTAAAAAGCAAAACCAAAGCAAAGCAAAACAAGAAGACTTAAAACTTCAGGCATCGACGGAATTTGGAACCGTACCTTCTAGACATTAGGAAGGTGCTACAACCAACTGAGCGACGAAGCCTCATGTTGGGAGCGAGGCAACTTTTGCACCTTGACTTCATGTTGACTTCCTCACTGGTAGGTAGTCGAAACGTCAATCCTTAACAACAGAGCTTTCACTACCCTTAATTGCGCAGTGACATATTACGACTAGCTAATATGCCCTGTTCTCGCCTAATAACCCTCATCCAATACAGTGCGACCAACTTTTACGCTTTACCCTCGCCTAATTATGCTCAAATGACACAGTACGACCAGCTTACACGCCATAATCTCGCCCAAGTTCAATCCACACCACTTTGATTTTAAGCTCTCTAACAGCCTTGGCGTGTATATTGAATCTTATACCAGCTTTGCTTGGTTAAATTTTCTCTAAGGTTTGGAACGACAAGAAACCCTAAACAGAACGAAAATCAAGTTGAACCGGAAGAATTAAACAGAAGTACTCAAGACCATGTCAAGTTGCTCTCAGTCGAAGAAAGCAATATCCAAATGGATTCCTTAACCTCCGGGTACAACTCAGCCAGGAATGGGGCCAGTAATTCACGGACAAACAAGATTTCAAGAATTACCTTTACTTTGGTAACTGAGAAAAGAGAAAAAATGACGAAAAAGGTTAACGTAAGACTTGACAACCATTGCTTTTGTGTATGAATTTTTCCACCCGAATCTGCAGACCACTTCCTTGGATTTTAACTTATGCCTCTGTTACGTCTCATGACTAAAGTAATGCCATCCACCATGTCTCTCATGTACTTCATACTTCATTTAATAATGTGTGTTTCGGTGGAATGCTGTTAGAGAAGACATTTTCGGATGCCTATCATACAGAAAATGATTTTCCGCTTATGGTCAATCATGGACATTTCCCGCCATCTTGGAAATGAACGATATAACTTTTTTGAAACATTGCTGGTAAATTTTTAATCGCTTTTTTAAGAAAAGAAAAATATGTATATATATTCGGGGTCATGAGACCTATGCAAGAAGTCAGAGAAGGGCTCGGTTCTTGTGAGCGGGAAAAAATTGAAAGGGACATATTTAATCACGTACTCAGGACCTACCGTGTGACTGTAACTGAAGTGTAGGGACCTTACAAGTGCTTGGCCGTGAAAGGTCTGGGTACAAGACTAGTATATATTTTTTGGGGGGTTATTTCTTAGTTGATAGGCCTATACCCGTAAGGGCATTCAAGCCACTCAGTCAATCTACTAGCCCACAACTTCTTGGAAGGGGAAGGGGTGTGGGGGTCTTGCAAACGGAGGATTTTTAATCGAGATCTAATAGTACTAAGTTGACAGTAAAAGAGAACGAAAAGCAGAATGCATTTCAAAACACAACGCAGAAGGTCAAAGAGAACGATAACTACTGGTTATGAATATTGTTTCGATAATATGTTATTTATAATCAGATTCCTTTACAAGGAACAAACAGGCCACTAAAATCGCCTCGCCCGTAATTTATTTCCTTGAAGCTCAACTGATAGCGATGACCAACAAGTATTAAGGGGGCACTGATTAAAGTCACTACTTACACTGGTTCAGCGTCACTACCCTTTTCGATGAATTGATTTTTTTTCGGTGTTTGATTTTTGCAACTGTTTAAATGGCAGTTAACCTGCTGGAATCAATTTGCCATTGAGTGAGTCCATTTAACACATATGTCATTTGTAACGTCAGCCATGTTGATTTAGGTAGACGACATGGCCAGAGTCCAAGTGAACCTCGCTGAGCTTTTTATAGATTCGAGCCATTGCCGACATTACTCTGTCTTCCATAAGGATACATGTATTTTGCACTTTAAATCATACGTCAACAGTGCAGATAAACACTATTTTCAATAAAACAAGCTTGCATTTGGCAAATTTATTACTACTTACGCAACTATTTACGAAGGGCATGTCGCATTAAGTTGGATAAGTGGATAAGAACTTTTACAGCGCACGACGAGACTGAATGCGATACAAGCGAGAAATTTTACTAGTTAAATGTTAATATTTACATGTTTCAACAAGGATTACTTCACAGAAACTGGTTTTCTGTGGAACCCTACAATAACGTAAAGATAGGTACGCGAAAAGAATGTGGATATCCACACGTTTGGGGTCCTTGTTATACAGCCTTAAAATTATTGGTCAGTGCTATCAACATTATCTACGACTACGATTTGCTGTTCCAAAATCCTAGGATATTCAACTTGATAATTATAACAGCCATTAAATGTAAGTTCAAGCAATATCACAGCTAATGAAATAACCTAGGAATGGGGCTTACTACCAATTTATCTACCCCATTAATTTCCACTGAACAGCATGCAAATTTTTGTGCTACGCGCTGCACTGGCATAAATAGGGAAGGTCCACAGGGTTTATAATCACACCGTTTCCAAACCTGGGCTGGTTTACCAAATGTCCTTGGTCACAATCAGTTTTGTACCACCACACAGCTGCAAATGCATGCTGACGGAATTCTCCATTGACCTGTGCACTGAGTAGAAGTTGATTATTCCTAGGCTTCTAGGCGCGGAGGTATCAATAGAACCATCATCAGCGCTCCAAGAGGCTATAATTCGAGCTGATCTCAAGTTACGGTAGTTTGATCCAAACTTTTCAGTGCCAAGTAGGACATTTGAAAACTTGCGTGCAACACTTGAAGGAAGTTCAATTTCTTCCCTGGGATACAATATCTTCTAGCATTCAATAACTACCCTCAGTTCATCTGGATCCAATACAAAATGCTTGAATGAGAAGACTTGCAAGTGTGAGGTCACTCCACCGAAAGTCCCCCAAATTCAAGCAATAGGCACTGTTAAATAGTTTGGTGGCCTTTTCAACAACTAAGCTTTCAGATAAATCATGGCTTTCTTTGGTAAAAAATGGCAAAAAATTTTTTTGGAATTCACTTGGAAATTTTATGTCCCAGACGAACCGTCCAACTAGACCACCACCCCAACATGAGTGCCCGGACGTTGTGTCATTTTTTTTTTTATCTTGGATTAGAACATCACACTGTGCTAGAAAATGTAACAGCAAAGAATAATTTATTTCATCTTTCGTAACTTTCTCTTGCCCTCAAAGTTGTATTTATAAAGGTAATAAGACCGAGTGGAGTCCAATTCGGTCTGTAATCATACGAGTGATTAACAAAATCGGACGACCGCGAAGCCGTCCGATCTGTTCATTACTTGAGCAATAGTGAAAATAAGGCCTGTACCAGTAGAGCACTGCACCCGTATCGCAGAGGTCGTGGGTTCAAATCCCCTACCGGCCTGAATTTTTTTAGGCCTTAATTTTACTACTGCTCAAGCAATGTTCATTACTGCGAAGATCGCTTTCATATTCACGTCTTTATCCGTAGTTCACCCATATGATCTTCATACATTTACAGTCATTTATTCATCACTTCACGGATTTATAAATGAAATGGTGGGCGTGGCATAGTAATCACTATTATCCTGTGAATGTTATGGGGAAATCACATCAAAAAGTTCTAGGGACGGTCTCGGAAAGTAACCGAAAATATTTTCCCAAAACTTTAGGATTTCCTCTCTTTGAATAAGGCCTTGTAGCTGAGAGAATTTTAAACGCTTAACTCTAGCCGTCTTTTACGGAGAGAGCTCTAAATTAAGTTCCATTGGTTAAATTATGTTAAATGGAGGATTTTCCCAGACAGTTCCCAAAACTGTTTGACGGGTTTTTGAGCGCTCTGAAGATAACCGGTCGGAGAATATTATAGGAAAAACACTGTTTCCAGCCACCTAAAGCTAATGAGAGCTGGTAACACTATTGCATAACATTCAGAGTCAGTAGAGTTAGTATCGTAAAGAGGTCCAATAGTTGTTAAAATATGTTGACGGATTGGTAACATCTACCGTGACATTACTTGAAATCATTTTAAGTTTGAACAAATCCCCATAAACTTCTTTGAAATTTTTGGTTTGTGATAACTTTTAAGTAGGAAGCAATAATAGAAATAACGAAGAACACTAAACAGATGAACTGAAAATCCTTCTCTCGAGCTGAATATAATTTAAGTATTAACAATGTTTCAGTGCTATCTTGTGCAATTTACGACCTCAACTCAAGCTTTTTCTACTATCTCTTTTTCAACCACATCAAAATGAGGAGGTCTCTAAAATAATAAGGACCCCTTCCCCCTTCTCCTAGGAGAGTAAGAACCCGGAGGCCCAGTGAAACATTAGGCCAAACCGAGCTTTCCTCTCTGACCGAAAAACCAATAGCATTTACCTCGCTGAGAACATATGGGTTCATAGCTCAGCGGCTGGCAGGATGTGTGTGGGAAGCATGGTTTCGAGTCCCATCGAAGCGTAAATCTCTTAAGACTTCTTATAGCAGTAGCTTTCGACCTTACTCAAACTTCAAAATCATCAATTAGGCTTGCACATCTAAGCATCGTACAAGATTATTTCAATATAAGGGACTGGTGAACTTAATGTATCATAGATCGGTTCTCAGTTTCACCCTACATATTAAAGCAGAGGCGTATTTGTCCTCACGTGCTGCTTTCTGAGCTAGCACTTTACGTGAGATAAGATTCGTCTTATATACATTTAACAACCACTCGTTTCTTTACGAATCGAAGCAGAAGTGGGGAAAATTCCTTATGATCAAGAAACAAAAGATAATACTATTGATTGATGACTTCCATTTTACAATACAACATTACAGTTACCTGCGACAACGGAGAAGAATAACAAGTGTGCCATATTGGTTACCATCTTGTCGTCATGTCTTGTGACGCAGAGGCTGAACAAGCTGACTCCCTATGAGTACTGTAGCTTTTTGCGGAGGCCATCATCGAAACGACGGTATCCTTGCCTAAATTTTTGGTTAAAATCGAGATGGGAGGCATGAACAGGCGTAGAACTTTCAAAAATGACCAGCGCTTTCTTTAGCGTGTGCAGGTGAGAGAAAATCATGAAAAACAAGTTCAAAATTTGCAATTCAGATCGGAAAGAAGTCTCTCTTTGACCTTTCGGGATCGCGTGAAAACCAACCAGGGAGAAATTTTCTTTATCAATAAAACAGGTCAAAATATTTTTGTTTTCCTGAAGTGATCACACTTAAGAATGGTTGTAAGATTTTAAACCAAAGCTTTCTTAACTGATATCAGAAAACGACTCCTCGGTAGTTTCTCAATCTTGTTCCCGGTCTAAGAAGACAAATAAAGAATTGGATTCGAGCTTACCTAGTTCAAACAGTGTAAGAACTGTGTAGTTTGCAAAAGATAGCTAGCTTATCGTCTTCTTAAGTTTGTATGCCCTTCTCCTTGCTAGTGTTACTCATTTGAGAGTATCTTTGAGGTAGACTAGGAATTTTGCCCTGTGTACATATTTCTTTGTCACTTGAATTTTCGTCTCAGGCCGAAAGTTCACTAAAAAGGCGTCTCCAGCGTTAAAAGAAAGGATCAGAATCAAGGAACATGTTGCATTTTGCTTTAGCTCAATGATAGACCATCGGGGCGCCGAATCCGAAGTACCAATTGCGACCCTTCTACAAAATTCAAACTTATCGATGGATAGATAAAGTAATATGTACTTGGACTATAGAATCGTATTTTTTAAAGTTTATTATTCGATTCCATGAATTTCTTTTTGAATAAACCAAGCAGTGTTTGAAATGAAATAAACTATATTTAGCGCCTAACTAATATCTGGGAGACACAGGTTCGAATCCCGTCAAAGTCTGAATATTCAGGTTTCTTTGCTGCAATTTCTTCAACCCTATGAAACCTAGGAGGTAATCACTGACACGTAATTTTCCTTACAATATTAGCCCTGAATCAAAGAATAAAGGAAATGATAACCAAAACGAATTCCCCTCGTTAGCACCTTAGGAATGTATAGAGAACAGAATGGAGGATAGACATATTGATGTCGAGTACAGGGTGAATTGCAGCTCACCCTTTAATCTGAATGCAGTTTTTTATTTCACTCCCAGGTCACCGACATTATGGGCCGGTTATTTATTCGAGGTTTAACTCAAACCACGGTTTTTATACAATCAGTGGGCCTCAGACTTTGTCTATAAGAGGGTTGATTTAATTAAATAAACAGAGATTATTCAATGAAAAGTGCGCACGAACGAGTTGTGATACATTGCAACGAATGAATAAAAATCGTTCAAGCACTTTCCATAGTATGATGTTTTTATTTCATCCATACAGTTATTTTTTCCTATTAACCGACACATTTCAAAGATTGGAAGCCATTTTGTTGCCCTATACTGCGAAGTTCTATCGTTCGTGTCTCAAATTGGACGAACAATGTATTTTCACTCTCGTTCGTTCAGTATGCATGAAATAAATGTTAGCTCTCGGCCTTCTTGACGCTGCTAACAATAATAAATGTTCACATGAAAGGTTCAGCTAAATTGAGGATTGTTAAGGACAGCAAAACTTTGTTTAAATAATCAGATCATATATTTGAGACGACTTTTTTACGAGTGAAATTTATTCAACAGGCGTTCTAGTGAGTATTAGGCAGCAGTGACTGTCATAATCTAAGTAAAAATTGTTTGAAGCGCATTTGTCAAATTTCAAATTACAATTGCATTGCTGGATAAACACGCGGCCCATTGAGACTTTGAAACATAATTAAGTATTCTTAGCTTCTAGAAACATTAGTCTACCCTAGCCACCCACAAAATCCTAACGAAAAGAATGTTTATTGCTGTTGTTGTCGTTTTTTTTTTCGTGTTGGGATAGCTGATTTGTCTGAATAACTTAAAATTTATCCGCGAAGTTTTAAGCAACGATTGATAACAATAAACCAATAGAGTAATGTAAGTGAGCCGAATTAATTTCACGACCATCTAAATTGTCCACACTTCCGCGAACTTTATACTAATTTCTTATCATTAGTCAGAACTGGCCTGCCAGATCCGGCGGTCAATTTACAATAATACCTATACTTCCTAGAACTGCTAAGCTAGTTGAGTCACTCCGTCAATGTTACGTTTTATTCTGAACGAATTTTGATTTATAAAAAAGATTGACCATCGAAGAGAAAGAAAGTTCGTGTTTAAATTGATGCATCTGACTGGAGGCAGCGACAAATGAAAACAAGTACCCTTAACTCTTAGTCGTGAGTAGAGGAGCGCATTTCAATAGTCCATTTCACAGTTGTGTGCTTGGTTGCCAAGCCTTTGAACAGGAGTGAGTTGTTATGATACACACGTTGCTGCTTTTCAAATGCAAATTACTCTGTTATCATGCGAACTTGATACTGGTGTCAAGCACAACGAGGTCACCTTCAGCCTCACTCCAAAGCAAAGGCTTGGCAACTAAGTACACAACTGTAAAATGGCCTATTGAGTGTCCTAAAACCAAAAAAAATAGGAAACAAAACTACCAATCACAACAAAGGAAAATATCATGAGCAGTCAATGAGACTCAAAGTAGCGCAAACAGGTTGAAGCGCGATTGACTATAACTTGCGATTGGTTCTAGTTTTGAATTTGATTGGTTGAGAAAGTGGAGCGAGATTTCTGCGCCAATCACACAGCGAAGTAAAGCAAAACCAAAGCAATTGATAACTTCTCTTAGAGTTAACGTTCTAAAAAACCAAAAGGTACTCTCTCGCATTAATATTAACTAAGATAACTACATCTGAGAAGCAAAAATCCAAAAAGCATATACACCGCAAATTCTCTGCCATGAGAACGTAAGGAACAAGCCTTCTTCGTTACATTCACGCACAAGTTAGAGAACACACAATTCAGTATGTTATCTCTCAGCACCGTTTGAACAGCACATTTGTAGAGCTTACTTTCCACGCAACAATTTTTGCTAGTAAAGAGAGTTGCTCCAGTAGCAACAGCTTCGTGTAACTAGCGATACACTTTCCGAACTGTTATTCCACATCTCTCTACCGTACTCTTGGCTGTAGATTCTGTCCTCCTAGCTTGCAGAAATCTCTGGTGAAGGGAATGCAGTTCAAGTACTCACAGCCATTGCAACCGGAATCCTGACTGATGTAAAACACCAAAAATCCTACCACGAACAACGTAATGACCAATACTAAACTCACGATTATCTGGATCCGCTTTCGCCTTCGGTCAAACTGGCCGAACGACACATACGGAAGGAAAATAAAAGCCAGCAGAAGCCCAAACAAGAAACCAATCATGTGGGCAAAGTTGTCGACGTAAGGCAGTAGGCCTATTATTAAGAGAAGCAAAACTAGTCCACACAGTTTAAAGAGAGCTGTGAAAGGCCGCGCTATGATCTGCCAGCTCTGTAAAAGCTCAACAAACAGACAGGCGATGATTCCAAAGATGGAGCCTGATGGGCCAACCTGCAGATGAAATAAAAAATAATTTGAAGAATAACTGGATATGAACATGAACAGAAAAAGAAACTTGCAGGGAAAGATGAATAAAGAGGTCAGCGGAATGATTAAAACGCAGACAGATTGGTAGACGGACTACGGAAAAAAGGAAGGACGGAATGGTTTCACTCGTATTTATTTCTTTTAAGTACTGGGGAAATACTATTAGGAAACAACACAGACAGATAATCAAACGGACAATAGGCAGACAGGTAACTCTTAACAGTGACTGTAAATATTCGCGAGTGTTAACGCTGCGTTTCATTTTCCAGCTCGTTCGCTAGACCCGTCTGATCGAGTAAGAGCCTGCAGCGGTTTACAATTGAAATTGAAAAAAAATTACCCGTAAAGTGCTGATAAAAAACACACCAACAACAAAAGTCAATTACCTCAGCTTGATACGGTAAAAGAATTGCACTGTATAAATATCCACCAATACCGCTAAAGATATAAATGATTGACAAGCGGAGCCAGCCTGCCATTTTTTCCATATCGCGCATTATAGTGATGTGAAAGACTAGGGTGCACGCAAGATGGATTACCCTGCAACAAATGATCAAGTTCATTGCGATTATTAATAAATTCATTTGCAGAAATTACGGAGCTTAGGGTTAGGGGTTACTGTTAACAATATCTGGTCAAAATTTTCTCTTTAGTTAGAGGAAGCAGGTATTTCTAATTAGCCAGAAAAAGAAAATGATAAATTAATTGAAAAAACTTAAAAAACAAGAGCGAGATACGGCTGAAAAAATGTTTTTATGGGAACTTGCACTGAAGAGTGCTGGCCTCCAACAGAGTGATGACGTTTAACGCGGGCTTTCGTCGCATTTTGTTAACATCGCGTCTTGCATTGCACAACAAAAGGGAATTTCTCGCACATTTCGCAAAACGCCGAGAAATAAGAGTCTTCACGCAAGATGGATCACTCTTCCTCCGATGGATCACCCCACGCGAATTTCAAAGGAGTTCTTCGTCATGAGACTTGCCAAGTTGATGGGCGGCAAAACCGGATTGACACGCACTTAAACGAGGTGCGAAAACTGTGATTATCTTTAGAGGCCAAAAACTCGAGGTTTGGAGGGGGGGGGGAAGGGCAGAGTAATGTGGCAAATAAGGGTGGGAGGCTGAAGATGGATGAGAAATGAAGCTAGTGGCTACGAGATGGCTTCGATGATCAATCAGAATGACTCACTAAACGTCTCCCGGAAAAATTTACAATCCAGAAGATTCTACACCCAGTTGTATAAATGGGTACCAGTGAACTGCCAGTGAAGGCTGAAGAAACGCTGAGGAAGGGGGGGGGGGGGAAGGGAGGAGGGGAGGGAGGGAGGGAGGAGGAGAAAGTAAACCGCAGTGGAATGGCAACCCATTAGGTATACTCCGAGTCGTTGCATGCTAAGCTCCGGCTAATGCTTCAGTAGAGGCAGGGTTACCTGTGAGAGAAGACGTTCCCACTATAGAGGCGCTCGATAAGAGAGGTTTCATAAGATAATAACAGAGAACCGTTACATTTAATGTGATTAGCTTACCCTGCATGAGCAAATATTGCCATCCATAGGCGATACACTTGGTCAGGTGTTTCCTTCCGATGGAAATTCAACATTCCACAAGTGTCCCTCAAACAGTCCACCTGAAAAAAAAAAACTTGTTATGATAAAGTGCAAGGACAAATGTCTACAACTTTTAACACATTAGGAGCTCAGTTGCCCGGAAAACTGCGAATAATAATAGTTTACAGAGCTCGTGGATCTCACTTTCTCATTTTGAATCTTGTCTCAATAATACACCTACACTGCTTTGGTTTTGTTTCACCACGCTCTGTAACGAATAGCAGGTTTAGTTGCAAAACTAAATTCCGAAAATTTGTAACTCATGATCTCGTCAGCACTTCAGGCCGATGAATTGCAATCACTTCGAGTTCTAATTAGGATATTTTCTTTCAGACTGGCCGTTGTCGATACTTTTTACTCTGATGCTAGAGTCATCCATCGAAATCGCTCCACAGGCTCGAATTGTCGGTGCCTACGTCTATTCTTAATGGTCTTTAGGTTCACGTCAAGGTAACACGAAATTTCGGTCCTGTAAAAACATCGTACATATAACTCTTGAGTAACGAGGCCTAGGCCTCCATACGTTTGTGTTATCCCAGATTCTTTTTCAAGGCACGCCTTTGAACATCAGTTACCTGGGAACAAAGCGTAAGGATATTTCTCGTGAAAATCTTGCCACCGGACAAAAGTCACATCCTCGTCCCCGGCTGACCAAGTCGACCAGATGGCTTCGTTACCCATACAACAGGGCGACCATGGATTTCACACGTCATATGTGGGTATTCGCCGGGTGACAGATTAGACTTTTCTTTCTTACAAACCTGTTGTAGATAAATAGTCGCTTTATGGAAGACTGTTGGTTTAACACTAAAACTAAAGAAAGAAACCGGCTCACGAGCCAGATGGACCATCATGCCCAGGCGCACCCCAGGTTGAGATGCAATTCTGCGTCAGGTAACCCACCTTTCCCCTCCGCCGTTTAAAAAAACGAGGGGACAAAACTTGTAAGGGACAAAATTTGCTTGTGTGGATGACTTTACAAGGACCCTTACAAGGGAAGTTGAGAAAGGTTTAAGAAAAATTAAAATTCCAACAAGTTTTTCTTTGCTAAGGTCAAAAGTGAGCAATTTAGTCCTTGACATTACACTTCCAAGCAAAACTTGAAAATTTGTAACATTTTAAAATTTGCAGCCATGAAAATTTCTAGTTGAAAGACACACGTTAATACATAGGCCAGTACTTACGGCCAATTGGTGATATCTTTATCCCACTCATCAGGAACAACGGACGGAGGATCTAGACACGTGCTGTAACACAATAACAAGCCAAACAATAAACAGAAAACTCTTTATCGACACTTGGCCCCATCGACATGTTCTCATTTACTTGGAGACAACCCTTCCTCTGAACTTTACGGAGTGTTCATAATGAGTTGTGAGTTCCAACAGCTACCCCCCCCCCCCCCCCCCTCACCAGTCCTCTCCGCTGACCTGAAAACAGACTGGCTCCGAGTAGGCTCGTGTAGGCGAGCCAAAGGGTTTAAATGAGAAAAAAGTTGTCCCGCCTGACAAGGTTACCCTACCTGCCAAGGCGAGACAACTGGGCTGGGCCCTTACTCCCGCAGTAGTTACACGTACAAAATAATTTTAGGCTTCAGATACTCACTCGGGGTCTTGTCCACAAACAACTCTTGTATTGTTATTGGATTTGGAATACTTGTAAAAATAGGCAAAGGTTCTCTGAGGGAAAACGTCAAACGAAAGAGAAATATTTAAGAGGAGCAAAAGAGACCATTACCCATGCACTACAAGAGTTCCAGTATCCACCCCTGAAGGAGGAACGTAAATGGATACTGGCAAACTTAAATAGGAACCTAACGAAAGGCTTTCAGGGAATGTGTGATAGATTGCCATCCAATTCAGGGATGGTGGCAGTTTGACAAATAAATTTCATGTTTGCTGTTTGTTTTGTTCAGTAATATATCACAATGACATCAAAATGTGGTGTGTACAAAAACATGGCACACAACACACAGCCGTGAGTATCACTGATGTCCTCACCACATTTTGACATCTACCGTGATTTATTACTGTACAGAAACACAGCAACAGGGAATCTATTTCTTTTATATCATAGAAGAGCAAAATGTTGCTAATAGTAACATCATCATAGATCACAAGTAAGAACCAATCTAAATGTATAAACAATTCAGCTTTTCACATAAAGTGCTAGTTAATTCATACTACAGAAACAAGAGAAGCTCCAGTAGCTATGTTTTGCAAGTTGGTCTTTCATGCAGACTTTAACCCCATTACTACCATGGGTGACCAAGACAGAATTTCTCCCTAAAATATCAATAAAATATCAACCAGATTAGTGATGAGAACAAAAAAAATATCACTTTGGGGATAATTAGTTGATTCAATATTAAATTCTCTGAATTAACATTATAAGAATTGTATGGGTGATGGTAGGGAGAACTACAAATTTGATCTAGGAGTTGAAGGGTTAAGGGAGACATAACTTACCGAACACTCTTTCTGCGTTGTTGTTATACAACCAGAATCATCATATTTCACACAACAACCACCTCACTCTCATTTCTTTTCTCCTCTGACAACTTTTCTTGCAGCCTCTTATCCCATCGCATACATGGTGCAAACTTTGCTCCCATTTTGATCAAACCTGCCTGTTAAACAACATTTAATGACAACTATTTACAAGGCAAAATCTTTGCAGTACTGTATAAAATACAATAAATGAAGAAAAAAAAACATTCATGAAGAATTTACTGATTAGTAGTGTGAATTTTTTTTGCACTAGTTTATTTTTATCTATCTTAGCATCCAAAGAAACAATAAAGAGGATGAAAAACATAGAAAGAAAAAATGGAGACTGGAATGACAGAACTAAAAACCAAGCCTTAAGTAGACTGTATGTACAAAGTATTGTAAATAAAATAATCTTCTAATGCCATTTATGAACTTTTTGCATGTCATATATGAATTTCGTAGTGGGCCTCCTTCACCACTGAGTGTCTGTAGCTTCAGTGGTAGAGCATCTGAAGGTCTGGGGTTCAATTCCTCATGAGGACTCAGACTCTTTTTTTTGTCCCATGCTTGTGATAAGATGAAAAACCTCTCTCTATAGTTCTTTACCGAGCTAAACATAATCATTTTTCACTGCCACAGCTGCAGTTGTTTGGTTGCATCACCTCACCCTTTGACCCTTACAAGTGATTAACATCTACTTTCTCATCACAATATCACCCCAGAAGTCCCAAGAATAAGGGAAATGATCACCAACTATTGAGGCTCAAAATTTTTCAACAAATTCTCCTTGTCAGCACCTTCGGAAATGTATATAGAACAGTATGGAGAATATGTACACTAATGTAAGGGTGTAAAGCTGGGAAATGAGGCAAAAGCGAAATTTAAAAAGAAGGGGGAAATGTTCAAATTTTTTATTTCTACTTGACAAAACTATAAAAAAATGAAGCTACTTATAGAAAGATGAGATCTCATAATGACTCAGATAATATTTATACCTGATCAGGACCAATCCAGAAGTTGTCAGGAATAATTCTTGCCACATATTCTGGTACAAGTGTTCCCATCTGACTTCTGTCAATCTGTGATAAATATTCAACATCTTACCAATTACACAGGCACTGAAGGAGGATGATTTTTAAAATAATACATGATTCATTACTCTGTTCTGAGTGCATTTGGGAACATATTGGTGGTATTGAGCCAGTTCTAGCAGAAAATATTGATCATTACCATCTGTTATTCCTGCATACCATAGTTAGTGGTTCAAACTTTTTTCAGTTTGTAGAAGTTTTGAGACCAGTTTGATATTTAATTTTCCTTTTTCTCACAATCCTTACCAAACTAAGCATGAAGACAACTAAACAAGTGAAAACCAAGAGAAATTTATCACCACAAAATATTCATCTATCAAAACTGTTCCATGAAAAAACAAATTTTTAAACAAACTGACCAGTCTTTTTTCTTCTGTCTCTGTAAATCCAATGGGAGCAAATCCATAAACTGATAACCCAACAATAAGTACAATCACTTGTACAAATGAGATCCAATAGGTGAAATAAGGCCTGGAGGAGATAAAATTACAAGGATGGTTGAAATGCAAGCTGAGGTTATAGATATGCTGTCTAGAGCACTGAGAAGGAGCCTTCACTAAGCCTGCTTCTACCTAAAGCAATGATATTATCTTTATTTAAACACAAATCAGCTGGCTAAAGTGCATTCTCATCTGGGTGTATGATAGCTCTTACCCACAATGATTTCACTTACTGAAAATTTGTCTACAAGCCTAATTTGCACTAAACTTTCATGAATCTGTGCCTCTTTCTTGTTGTTTTATGAGAGCCTATTTGAGCAGTGTTAAGAATGGTGTGGGGCAGTACATCTTGTTTAAGAAAATTTGGTTTATGAGCTATTTGAAGTCAAAATCTTCCAATATTCAGAGTCCTCTAAACTTAAAATGAAAAATAAATACAATCAACCATAGTTAAATGCTACTACGGATCACCAGCTTTTGGGGAGTGGGGATGGGGGTTGGGTAATTCTGAACAGCACACTAATTATTACACACCAAGCACAGTCAGCAGAATTAAATTTGGAAGCTGAACAAAAAGACCAGAGAAGTTTCAAATTTGTGTTGTAAGCATGGTGTGTACAAAGGCAATGAAGATTACTGAGATACAAGTAACTTTAAACAGTAGTAACCTGCTGGGAAAACTTTTTTCAACCAGTTACCATTTCAATTCTGTCACAAATTTGTTCCTATAAATGCAACATTTCCTACCTGTGATCTGACAGGTTTTCAATCTGCTTTTTAACAGTGCTTGTCAAACGTTTACGCTTTATTGTTCTGTTTAACCATCTACCAACCATTCCCTTCCCATATTGACGACGGTTAGCATTTGTAGCACGGGGTCGCTGTGAATCCTTTGTCCTCGAGTGCTGCGAACTGGTGGCCTTTGGAGAACAAAAGTCAATCTTAAGAATTGAGCCACAATTGAACTGAAAGCTCATAAGCATTTATTTTGTAATCATTGACCTCAAAAAACTCACATAGGAGGCCCTTCAACTTCATCTTTAGCTTCTTTTGCTGGAACAGCAGGCCTCTCTTCCTCTTGAATTTCTGGTAAAAATCCTGGTCTTTCAATTCTTCGTCTTGGCCTCTCCGACGAAAAGTCAAAGAACACTTCGTCATCAATGGAGGGGCGATCAAATCTCTAGGATTAATTATGCAAACTATTAATTCTAATAATGGCATTTGTTATAAAAACCCTTGGTCATCATTTATGTGCAACAAACATAAACCTTTAATTCCCAGAGTTGATGAACATGCAACTTCTCCTAACAATATTATTAGACTGAATGCTATTCAGCAAATGCAATGAGAATGGCAAAATGATTCAGACTGTTATACTGATATTTCTCTTTCCAACATCCATACAATATCAAGCAGACAAGTGACAAGAAAAAAGAGAAATACCAATTAGGGATTTACTGATTCAAAACAAATTTCTCCAGACTGACACGATAAGAATTGTATGGCAGACAGTAAGGAGAACTACTATTGAGGTCTGAGAGTTAAAGAGTTGATGTAAAAGGTTAATGTGGACTACAGTCTGGGGCAGCACTCATTCAAGGTAAGAAAATGTAAATAAATAACAAAGAAAAATAAAGAACACTACTCTATCACTTAATGAAAATGAAAAGTGTATTGTATATGATATGGGATAGGGCTGTGCAAAGTTTCAGGAGAAAGGCAATGAGTGGTATATCTGGTTTTAGTAAGTCTTAATCAAGCCCTAATAATCCTTGGTCCTAAGTCAACCCTCTTTCTGAAAACTCTAGGAATCAAAAAGTCCCTCTGGGGTTAGAGGCTCATTAAAATATCTTACAGTACGGTCTAGCTCACCAGGGCTCAGTGGAAGAGTATTTGAGTGCCAAATCTGAAGGCATGTGGCCCAATTTTTCATAGGGACTCAGAATTCACACTTGTGATGTGACAAAAAAATCTCACTTTATCTTACAGTATCCTAAAGGGATACCCCATCCTCTGGGGATTATTACATATTCATCAAGTTATCTTCTTTTGGAACCGAGCAATGTAAAAAATTTTCTTCAGAGAGTATAGACTCACAGTAACAGGAACTGCACTGTCAACTTCATCCATTTCTGACTGCGACATGACAGCTGGTGAGAAGCTCCGCCCAGCCTCAAGCAATGTGCTGACCGGTTGAGATTTTCGTCTGGGGATTTAAAGCTCTGTAAAGAATAAATAAATCCTACATCAATAATCTTTAGCTGATGGAATGGGGAGAAATCCAGTCCAAAGAACTAAAACTGCTTAAGTGTTATTCAACAAACTGACATGCTCAAATGACAATTAGCCAATGCACTTCTGTCATGTTGGCCTACAAAAATACATAGCGATAAAACAGTCAGTTGCTCACTGCATAGTCAGCTTGTGTTGGCCAAACTTATCATTGGCTGAGGCGATACGTGGATCTCATTAGTTATCACTCAATTCCTAAAAGCACAAACCAAGACTACACAGCTTCAAGTTTGGTTTTAAGGAGGATTAATTCAAGAACACACCATTGTTTAACTCTTTAACTCCCATAAGTGACCAAGACACAATTTCTCCTTACAATATCAATGCAATGCAAACAAACAAGTGATGAGAATAAAGACAAATATTAATTAGGGGATTGTTAGTTGATCCTATTCCTAATTCTCCTAACTAACATCACAAGAACTGTATGGTAGACAGTAAGGAGAATTGCTGATGAGATCTTAGGAGTTAAATGGTTAGGAAAAATTTTGGAAAGGATTCTCCTATGAATTTGAAGATATCACACTAGATAACAGCAAGGTGAATGACCCATGCAATATTATTTTTTAGAGCCAAAATTTCTTCAACTTCAGCTAATAAACCAACCCTTGGTCTTAAAACTCTCTCTAATGTTTTTATACTTCTCAGTTCTATTCCTTCCAATCATAAGCTGTTAGCATATCATACATTTACTAACACCTTGCTATATACACAATAACAACTGCACTTAACTTAATTGTTGTTCACTCATTTGTTTTGATCTATTTGACAAATTGCCATTCTTTGTGTTTTCATATGGATTTGTTTTACATTTTTTTCAAGTACAGTATATCTAATGATGACTTCTGCTCAGATTGTCAAAATGTTAGTCACCACTATTGACAACATTCCTCCTGAGGACTACACTTACACCCATAATGAGAATACACACTAAAATATTAGCCCTGGGTTCAAACCATAGATGGTGGTATATCTTAACATAATTTGAACAGAATTTCTTTACTTGAAAGAATGCCTACATGTTAACAGAAAGTTGTGTCATGTTGTAAATTTTTAGTGTTTAAATATCCTTGAATAAGCTCATAGATGCACAATGGATCAAAAGTGTTTATCAAGTCATATCTGATATACATCATGTTTGCATCAACAACATTGTTATTTTACCGGAAAAGATGTTGAAATGATAAGGAGTATTTGCACTCCTTTTTATTCTTATACTCTGCTCTAATCATCTAATCTAATCTATTTATCAAATGTTCGAAAGTTCACAATGAAACCAAAGCAAGGAAGCATTAAAAAAAGAAGTTTACCCCAGTATCCTCTTTCATTTTCTTCATCCTCTTCCACGCCATTGTTGCCACTGACTCACGTCGGCTCAATGTTCGCACAAGATCAGGATCAGGTTGAGGTGCACTCTGATAGCTACTGATGCTTCCTGTACCACTGGGCACTTTGAGTGACCGACGAGGAACAGCATCCACAACATCCCCTGATTCCTCATTGAGAGCACCATACCGTTTATGGTAGTGCCGCATTTTTCTCTGAGTCCACTTCCTTCGTAGTTGGTCATGTTGTTCGTCACAATCTCCCAGGCCAAAAAAGTCCTCAGTACCTTTAATGATTTTTCTGTGGAAGGTAATTAAGATAAACCAAATGTAAATTTTTCCATCACTGTAAATGGAATGGTAACGGTGATAACAAGGTAATTAATGAATCAAGTTAGAGGTCTATATTTTTGACCAAGGGCTCTTTTTATGAAGTCCAGGTAACTAAACAGGCCCATAAAGCTGATCTGTTTTCATTCAAGATGATGGTTTTAAAAGTTTTGAAAGCTGCACAATAAACCTATTAGTTAAAGAAACAGAATAGAATGGTTAGGTTGCCACAACCTGCTTCTTTACTCTTTGTATCTTTATTTCAAAATGGGCCTGTTTAGTTACCTAGTTACCTAGGGCCTGTTTAGTTACCTAGACTTTTGAGAAATGGACCTCAGGACTAACAGGTGAAGGGTAGGAGGGGTACTAGGGTACACTGCATAATTTGGCTCAAGAGGTATGGGCTGAACATCTTGAAATAGCCTGGACAGGTATGGTTTTCAAGGTCTTGAATCCTAACCTGAGTATGTCAATCAACCTACTCAGTTTTTTGAACAGGGTGTCTCTCCAGACCCATAAAATTGAACAGGGAGTGAATCTTGGTCATTCATGGTCTTTATATTATATACATATACTATACCAACAATTTCTTTAATTTTATATTTAAATATTTTGTATAATTAAGCAGAAAGTGACTCCCATTATTTCACTATGCAACAATATATAAAAATATTTTTCCTTGAACAGGATAGGAAAATAATAGCTTATGTCTTAAACAGAGTCACACAGAGCACATCCAGTCCAAACTTTCATTTTCTGTACCCTAACTCCTCTTCTTTACCATGCTTTAGTACAGAGGGTAACCAGGGAGGGGAAGGGAGGGATGGTCCTAATCCTATTTTATGCTTGTCACGTATACCAAGAACAGCATTTTACATGTTATGAATATGAAAGAGAAAACTGACTTCAAATCTATCTTCTTGTGCACCAAGTCTAAGAGAAATCTTAATGTTTTCATGAGAGGACAGAATAAATTAAGCGGTCACATATAATTCAGGACACAAATCACGCCTTGTTCATAAATTCCTGAAACTTGCTTGCCATTCTGTAAAATTCTCTCATCATATATTATTTTTGGCCTGAATCATGAGTCATGTATGAAAACCTTCTTACGTTTTCTAGCAAAGAAAACTAGACACAAGCCTCAATACAAAGCAATCTGGAGTGTTAATATTTCCCAAGAACACAACACAAGGCCAGAAAATAAATGTTTCAATTTAGAAATCAGCAAGTTAGGCTGTGGAAAATCAGCCAAGCTCATACGCAACACCTGCCAAGCTCAACAGATATTCCTGCTAGCTGAGCATATCAATATTTACTGCTAATGACTTCCACTGTTAATTTGCATTATATCAATTTTAAAATCAATTTCATTGAATAAAGCATTTTATATTATGAGGGAAATGATGTAATTAACTAATACAGCAGAAATAAACAGAGAAGAATGAAAGAACATCATAAGAAAGTTCTCAGATGCTGTAAAATAACTCTAAAGCCTTAACACATGCTCCAAAGAAGATCAACATCTCATCATCACTTAATGCATAGCTGAACATGTTATACAAATAGTACTGACTGTAATCGTAGAACAATTACTGCAGCAATTAGCCCGAGTTCACGGAAAAATGTCATTTGATAATTAGCTACTATTTAGCACCCCCTGAGACCCGATGAAGAATGCTCTTATCACGTACTCTCCTCGCATAATAAAAAAAAAACAAAACACTAGGAGCAGTTTAAAAAAACATTTTACTGATTGAAATCTGAACCTCAAATCTTTGCTAAAAGCAAAATCCTACCTCTTTCCCCGCTTGAGAGTGTTAGATATACTCGCTATACTTGGCCTGGCTGACATTCTAGGAATGCTTATACTATCTAAACTGGGTCTTGCAGACGCTGGCTCTTGGAAATACTGAATAAATTCTGGATAACATTCTTCTTTATCCAAATCATTGAAGTTTACGTGCTGTTGGGTGTAAAAGACACCCGAACTAATCGAACCACGAGAGCCGCCAGAGGAAGCCATTTTACCAAGTAAATACACTGACTTGGAGCTTATAAATTTCGCTGTGTTCAATATTCCCACAGATATTAGTTTTCTCGAGCTTAAATCAATGTATGCGTTGATATTGGATGGCAAAAGTATACACAGGCCGAAAACATGACAGCGCGAACAAAAACAAAGATGATGACAAAATTACATTGAAAATAATAGTTTAAGTTATAAACAAATCTAACATCTAGTTCGTTAATGTGAATACATCTTGTTCGTTAATGTGAATACAACTTTCGTTTGATAAATAATAACGATGTTTTCGGCACAAAATCATGTAACCGGAAATGAGAAAGAGCCTAAATATAAGAACAGTGTTCCATATATGTTAATGCATGCTATATCTCAGTTCCTCGAACAATACGAAGAAAATTCAGCAGATACAAATAAAAATATCAGCAGTGAATTTCATACGCACTTTTTGAGTGTCTTTACCCGGGTCAGCTTGCTAGGATTCGTCTCACTCTCTGCTACAGCCGGGAGGAAAAGTTCGGATTCCGCTGGACTTGGTAATGCACTGCCGTCTTCCGTTTTGCTAGTCTGTCTGGTAACACATCGAGTCAACAGCCTTCAAATTCAAACAAGCAACGGCATAAGGTTTATCATCCATAATTTGCCAAGAACAGGTTTTACTTCCTGTAAACTAAAATTATTAACATAGATTCGATCGCTGCTTAATTCAATTTGTACTTTGGATGGGCCATAAGCGTCCAAGGTGACGCTCTTCAACAAAGCACAATATTTATTTCTGGTAAGCTAATATGTGTTTGATGGAGATCAAAACAAGTTAAGACGTGAATTTCAAACCCGGTTAATGGTAACAGCCTGAAATAATTACCCCTGATTTCCTCGATCGTGTTTCGTTACTTCGCTATCGCCCTTGTTCTCTCCTTCGTATTTCTGACCACTCTCAAGGTCCGAATGCCTTCGACTGTAAAACGGGTTACAAAACGCTGTTCTTTCATTCTCTTCGCTGTCTTGCCTCTGAACCGTTGTAGGTTGGTAAGCACCTGCCATGGCTGGCTTTGCAACCCAAACGAATCAAGACAAAGATGTAGTTTTATCGATTTTTCTGTCGTTCGAAGCAAGAAAAATGCTTACTTTTCAGCAGTTACAACTCTGAGAGGTCTGGTTCCGAATAAACCTGCCTATCCGCGCCTGCAAAGATTACAGTACAAAAGGGAGTGGCAGCTAGGGGGAACACCCCTGATCGACGAAATCATCTGTGACATAGGAAAGCAGATTTCAAGATAAATGCTATAGCGACTTTCTTAAAATGCATATAGAATTTCTGCTGAGTAGTGGTCGCAGTTTCTCAAAGGGAAACCTTTTCAGCTCTACTGACGTGTGATCGCTTTCAGATTCCTGTGTCACTCCCAAAATTATTTAATATCATTCCTCTACCAATTTAGGATCTTCTTGCCGGTGATATTGACCTAATTTCAGATTTTCCGCATGAAACTTTGAGGGGAGATTCCAGGAGGAATATGACGAAAAAATCATACAATTTTAATAAAATCAACTAAGACATACTGAAAGTCTGGAAAGAACAATGAAGACTTGATGAAAACAATTGTAGGTATATTTTAGAGTAATCGGTTTAGCGATTAAGAAACAAATATTAATATTTCAATGAATATTCGATTGATTACTGCAAAAACGTTTTTCTCCTGGTATGAGAGGAACAGGTCACATCAGTATAAAAAAGACATGGTTGTCCATCAAATCGTACATCCAACCTGATTGTCACGCGACTCTCGACTCATTCTGGCTATCTGCCCACGGAATACAATCGTGTTAGGATGCTAACAGAAAATGACTGAGTCGCGTGATAAGATAAAATCACGAAAGGCCCTTAGTAGCTCGACTGTCCCTTTACCTCGCAATTGATAATAATAATGATAATAATAAAACTTTATTTAAACACGATAAATATTTAAAGTCAGAGGCTTGTGGGGTCGTATTACAACAAAATTGTTTTTTTATATGAATTAATATAACATATCTTTTGTATCTTCGCACCTTCATTGCTGTAACTCACGTCTTATTGATCTACAAAAGACTTCAAAACGCCACAGCAAGAGTGATTTTTCAGATTACGAAATTTCACCACGTCACACCGGCTCTCGTCTACCTACTGTGGCTCTCTGCATCACTGAATGCTAACCTCTTTAAATAAAGGCCTGTTCTTACATAAACTGAACGCTATGCTTGGTCGATTCTTACTAATTGAGAGCACTCTAAAGAAGGGTTTTTGGACCATGTCCTGTTTAGAGCTGTACCCTCGTACGTATGAATTATCTTCAGTTGAATGCAGTATCTGTAGTTACTCTTCGAACATTTTGAAATTCTCCGTGGTAATGGGGCTTAAGGATACACGCAGAGGAAGAGAACACCTACAGTTTCCTACGCAGATCATTTTGTAGCCAGCCATTAAAATAAAACCTTAGCCGGAAAAGGTTAAGATTTACTTCAGATCAAGACGAGTATTTAACTTCTTTGTCTAGATACCATAAAATAGCCGGCGAAAACGTTGGCTGCACTCCTACTTGTACACTTCCTCTATTAAAGTCTTCTCAGGCTCACTGGTGGGAAATTCTCCATTAAATTAAAGGAAGCTCATTGGAAGGGAGAAAATCAAGTTAATGCTATCTCCACAGGGTCAAAATGGAATGAGGTGGGTTAAAAGACATGAGGAGACTGCTTCATGTTTCCATCGCACTTTATTTCAGTCTTTCTTACTAAGTTTGACTATTGTTTCATGGCTTGATCCTTGGTAACAGCTCTCTGTCCTGAGTGATTCTTTGCCAGGAAGTCTGTGAATTCCTGGTATGGTGCCTTGGTAAACACAGTGTCCTTCCACATGTCTGGGGTCAGGTAACAGAAGGTCTTGGAGATGGCGGCAAATGTAGCCTTGGCTGAAAAGGGAGAAAAATCATGTTGCTTAAACACATTCCTGCATCCTTTAATCTGCACTGGTTAAAATAGTTGGGTAGAACTTCTCTAGTGTTGTAAACGTTACAATGCCTTGTTAGGTTAGTACTATCTGGAAAATTTTCCACTCAAGAGGACTTCAGGATCATCATTTTCCTTAAAACTAAGCATCTTGATTTGGACAAAACCATGCAACTAGAAATTTAACAGCCCTATCTGTCCCTACGATGATACTATTAATTTTTGTTTCGGCCCAGGCATCACATCTAACTTAGAGAATGACTGACACAAATTAACCACAAGAATGCTTCTTAAACAGACATTTCATATACAGCTTTTGCTTAAATTCAAAATCAAATACCAAAATTTCCCAAAGTGGCAGTCTGTCCTCGTGCTGAGGTATAACAATCCTCGATACCAGCCATCTGAAGCAGTTTCTTGGGGACAGGAGCAGACACAATACCAGTTCCCCTTGGTGCCGGAATAAGACGTACACGTACTGAACCACATTTTCCTGTCACCTTCAATGAAAATGTCGATGAATATTAAACCAATGTTTGAAACAAGTGCAGAGAGTAATTTCCAATATTGCATTGGTTTTTCTTTACTTTGCTCTATGCCTTGTCTAAAAGTTTGTATCATCCTTCCAAACAACTGAATGCAAAACTACAACCAATAATAATTTCATGTAGTTTGCTTGTGTTTATTTCAAGTTCTGATTGGCCATTGGCCATGGTGTTTTATCACTGTTTGGTTGTATAATCCTTTGTTGAAATGCACTCTGAATAGAACTTCCTCTAAGTGAAATCATCCATCCAGCTACATGTAGTTGAAGCAAATGGCAGCTGGGTTAAGATGATGGATGTTTTTCAGGAAGTGACCTAATGCCCCCAGCAAATATTCTGTTAACTTAATGGACCTGAAAGCCACACATATATTTTAGGATGTATATCTAAAGAAAAGGAAGGGTCTTTACTCTTAACATGGTCTATTATGTTTTGTTTCCAGATATTTTCTACAGTTTGAATTTTGATCTATTTAACTCTCAATCTTGAATGTAAACATAGTAGACAAAAGACAACTTTGATGGAGGAGGAACAGCCAGGAATTTGAAGAAACAGGCCACAGTTGTCTTTAAAATTGGATTGTAGGAGCTGAGAATTTTAACAAGCAATGGCACAGTTGTTTGGTATCAAGCCACAAACTATGGTTTTCAAGAGCAGTATGAAATGTAGAAAAGAAATGCAAACCTTGCAAGGTACAGTATGAGGCTGACCAATCTTGTTACCCCAGTAGCCACGACGTACAGGAATGACAGATAGCTTGGCAAGAATAATTGCACCACGAATAGCTGTGGCTACCTCCTTTGAGCACTTTACACCAAGACCAACATGTCCACTGCTGTCACCAATGGCAACAAAAGCCTTGAAACGTGTACGCTGACCAGCTCTTGTCTGTTTTTGTACTGGCATGATTTTCAGAACCTCGTCTTTCAGGTGAGAACCAAGAAAGAAATCAATAATCTCATGTTCCTGAAAAATTAAGAGGGTAAATTTAAAACCAAGCAGAGGGTTTCTATAAGAAAACGTACTTAATCAATCAGGTCTTCCAGGGAGGTTGTTGTGTTACAAGGTGACAAATTATTACAATAGGTACAGATGTTGCAAAATTGGCAAATCTTACTTTTTTAAGTCTGCTCAAAAGCCGACATTTAATATCTATGGACTTCAAAACAAAATCAAAATTGGTGTAACAATAGGTGGTGCTATTTGTATCAGAGTCTTGCACATTTCTGCAGAAATTTAACCATACTCCAGCCAGTAATTTGTTAATTACAAAGTCTCACATACCTAAATTTCATTGCGTTATTACAATTCAAATGGCTTTGTCATTCACAAACATGCAATAAGAGAACAGATCCATTCAGATGTATTTCTCATTACCTTAATTGGAAGAGAGAAGAGATAGATCTGCTCTAAAGTTTTGATCTTCATGTCCTTGACCAAGCGGCCAAGCTTGGTTACAGGCACCCACTGAAAAAGAAGAGATGCAACATTTCAAAAGATAGAATCTTGGTTTCATCATGATAACTTCAACTGTGAGTACTACGACTCTAATTGACTGTTCAACAAAAGGTGGTAAGTCCTTGAATGCCTTAAGATAAATTTTGTAGAGATTCTTGTCTGTAAAACAAACTTTACCAAAAAATCCAAATGTCTTTATTACAAGAGATTTCATTCTATCAAATGCTGCTTTGCATCTTGCTAGCAAATTATGAGATGTGTAAATGGTAAATCTCAGTAGAACATTACAATTATCCAAGATTACTGTGGGTTGCTTCAACCCTTTAATTCCCATAAGTGACCAAGACAGAATTTCCCCTTACAATATCAATAAAATATCAAGCAGACAAGCGATGAGAATAAAAAAAAATTACAATTAGGGGATTATTAGTTGATCCAATACCAAATTCTCTAAACTTACATCTTAAGAATTGTATAGCAGACAGTAAGGAGAATCATTTAGAGATCTAGGGAGTTAAATGGTTAAAGTACTCTGATATATACTGAGAAAGCTGAAAATCTACAACTAATTGTGACTTGGCCTGTATTATAGATGTAATCCTCTTTACTCACTTAGAGTTCTCACTATCTCCTGAATTACTAAGCTTTTTTACTGATTTAAGCAGTTGTGATTGGTTTGGCTGGTTTGCTTACACTCTTTGAAAGGCTCTATACTGCCTATTGTCCATTCTGATTTGATCAAAACTATGACAACTTATCAAACATGATTGGTTAGCATCAGCTCGATTTGAGCAATGATAGGACAGAATAATGTCACGCTTGTTATCAGATGTCATAAGACATGGTACTATACCCATGGCATAATCAATTTCATAAAAACATAACCAATGGCTAATTTGTTACTAAAACTTTGTCACGGTTCTGATTAATTTGTAACAAGACTTCAAGTTGTCCAATTGGTGTGCTATCATATCTTGACACTCCTATGATTAGAGAATGAATTGGATTTCACTCAGTCCTGTTAAATTACAAACTCAGTTCAAGGAGGGCATTAGGAGAGCAAAGGGGACTGAGGAGGGATTTTAATTTGGTGAGACAGCAACAAATTTTCCTTACCTCCTTATCTTCGGCTTTACCCCTTCCACGACCCCTTCCTCGGCCACGACCACGGCCTCGTCCGCGACCACGGCCTCCGAATCCACCACGAAAACCTCCGCGAGCACCACCGGCTGGTTCTGCATCCGCCATTTGCTACAGAGGAAAAATCACATGATTTCAACGTAACTTCTCAATCCGAACAATTGAAAACACTATAAGGTGATGCACTGCTATGAATCCTAGTTTGACCGCTCCATCAACATACTGTTAAATTGTTCAGATGCTTATTGTGTTTCACATTAGTTTAGAAATATTAAATGGTAGAAGAAATTGTTGTGGAAGATGGTTGCAATGCGTATCATTTTTAATGGCTAAATCGTTCTGGGACTGAAAGAAAAACTACATAAAGGAACTCAAAAGTGATTAAGGATCCTCGATCGAACGGGAAACCTGTTCATGACGACCACAAAGCCATTGATGGAATGGGATTTTATGACACACTCTCTCTCGGACTTACGTGATGTCTTTGTACGATTAAGAAGGCCGTATTAGGGCCCTCGAGGATATTTATAGTTGACCTATTATGGGATAGGAGGCCTGCGGTGTTCTTATTTAAGCTTGGAGGGGGAGTGGGGTAGAAAAAGAGGTTTCTCTGTAAGAGGAAGAACTTGCAAAGGAATTTAGATGGCAAGCCTTTTTTGTAAACAGCTTTATTCAAACTTTAAAAGTAAAATTGAATTTTAAAAAATGTCTCAGTTCTAATCTGAATTGTTGTGGGAAACCGAAGAAAATTCTTTTGAATACCTATGGAAAGGAATTTTGAAATTAGGGGGTCCAGAATTGGTCTAAACTCAAAGAAATAATCCATGAAACTTCATACCCATTTTGTCAGTAGAATTTTGACTCACAGACAAGGTACAGGCTTCAATGGGATTCCAACCCAAGCCTCCCAGATCCTCAGTAGTTGAGCCTTACTACCATTTTTTCTTTGGATCTTAACAGCAGTTTCTTTAATTGCAACTCACCTGCGAGGTATTTCATCCATGGGTCATAATAGACCATATTTTGTTTTGATTATAAAATGCAGTTTTCATTAATGATCCCTGGGAGAACGGACCAGTAGGAGGTTGAAGTTCCCCTCTCCTTTACAAAGAAAAGAAACTTAACGAGGGAGATATGCCCCTGATTCCAGTAAATTCATTCCACCATCCATACACCTTCGACAGAAGGGATTTTGAAGGAAACAAGAAACGGTCTAGGTCTCTCAAATATGAGACCTTTTTCAATTCAGTCCTAACACGCATCACAGTCCTTTTCATCAGCAAGACAGTTATGAATAAAGGTAATGTACTAATAGGCATCCAGTTCGCAGCTTTCATGCCTTAATGAACAATTTCATTAACCCTTTAACTCCCATGAGTGACCAAGACAGAATTTCTCCTTACAATATCAATACAATATCAAGCAGACAAGTGACAAGAATAAAGAAAAATAACAATAAGATTATTAGTTGATCCAATACCAAATTCTCCAAACTAACATCACAAGAACTGTATAGCAGACAGTAGGGAGAATTACTAATGAGATCTAAGGATTTAAAGGGTTAAACAATCACTAAACTTATTGAACCAAATGGCTGTAATTTTTTTTTAAAGATACTACTTACACAGGCAAATCATCCCATTTTGGCTAGATTAGACACCTTGAAGTTGATGAAATTAGCAAAAAAAGGGGGGGGGAATGCACTAGGTGAAAAACAGATTTGTTTTAGTATCATATGTACATGATTTGTTCCTAAAGAACTTGTGTAGTATAAAGGTTCTCTTCACTAAGATCATAACATCTGGCAGGTTTTTAAACTGAATATGGTGGGCCCTTTTTCCAGTTTTTTTTTCTAGATAAGAAAAAACCTTGTTGTCACAGGGTTTAAAATTATGAAACTACCAAATCTGGCCAGACATTTCTGAGTGACAACAAAATTTATTATGTTTCACAAATGTAAATTTCCAGTTTACTACTCTTTTTAAAATAAAAGCTAATTTAAAGCTCTCTTTAATAATTATGTCTCCCTACAAGATTGTTGAGTTCATGTTTCAGTGAAAGAAATAAGAAAGACCTCCTTTGCAGACAAACAGTATCAGAAGAGTTTGCAAAAGAGGCTGCAACAAACATCTCAACCAAAAATTATTGAAGACACTAGCTACAATTTAATCAGAAGAGTTGTAAAATAAAACTGGATGGATGCATATGCTATGGTACAGACCCAAAGGCTTTTTTGGGTATTTGCACTTGTCTATTTTTGATTGGCCAAACTGCATCTCAGTTTGAACATCTGTGCTATCTGCAACATGTGTAAACCTTCTCTTTCCATAATAGTTCTTGTTAACCATCAGCTTCTTCATGCCTCTCTAATGTTTTAGGGTACTCAAAGACCATCATCTTATATATTAGTCTCAACACTCTTGCCTCAAAATAAATTGTTGCAAAAACTGTTTTGCTCCTTGCCAAGTTCATATAAACTGGAGGACTTCCAGCTGGAAAAACCTTCTAGATTGGTTAGCCCAGCTGCTATTGCAAAAGCTCAGCTGAGGTAACTTTATACATTGATCGAAAAGCTAAAGACTTTCCCATCATGATCTGATAAACCCATTAAGGTTGTAAATAACCCTTGCTTATTTGTCCAATCCTCTTGGATGTTTGTATTAATGGGCATGGCACTGACGTGTAGCAGTGCAATTTAGTAGCCTACACCTCCAGTGGGTTCTGGATAATTGTGTTCTTGTCCAGAAGGGTAAACCAGCACCTTGAGCTGAAACCATCCATCTGTTTCTCTTTTTGATCCTAGGTATAAAAATTTCTGATTGTACAAATTGTAAATGGTTTGCATCAGTCCACCTCCTCAGAGGCAATGCTCATTGCAGTTGAAGTTGATGCACCACTATTCCCTTCACCACCACCCATCAAAGACTGCATTAAGTCACCTGAAGTAAAAACAAGGCACTACCATGACTATGTAAGCATTGGTTAATCAAATCAAACAAGCTATGACACCAATTTTAAAGGTAAGTTTCTGTTCTCATTAAGAGCTGTATTGTTGTTGGAGAGTGTAAACTTCAGATTAGAGTAAAATAAGCAATAATGATGAAGCACTCACCTAAAATGCCCCCCATCATTCCTTTGTTGGAGGGCTTTGGTGGAAGTCCAAAGAAAAGTTGTCCAATTCTATCTAAATACTGTGCAATAAACAGAGCCATAAATTACTTAAATTCATACTAATATTATGAATGCAGGATTAGATAAACTTTAACTTTATTTAAGTTACTAACCTCTTTATATACTGGATCTCTTTCAATGGAAGGTTGATATTTTTCACACAGCACTGTAAACTGATTTAGAGTTCCTCTCCTACACAACCAGAAAGAAAAACAAGTTTAAATTTTTTAGAGGAAGCAAATTTGTTCATATCATACAGTTCTCTTTTTTTCTTAACTATATTTCATTCTGAACTTACTTTTATTGAATTTACATTGAAAAAAAGCAAAACCAAAGTTTAACCCTTCCAATCCATGGAGTGGTAGAGAAGTAATTTCCCCTTACCAAATCAATACTCTTTCAAGCAGATTGGTAATAAGAGTGAAGAAAAAATCAACAAGGGAATGTTACCCATTTTAAGACCAAATTCTCAAAAACAACATAACAGGAAATTTATGGTGGATGGTAAGGAGACTTACTTTTGAGATCTTAGGACTAAATGAGTTCATAGCAAACTGGAAGGGGGGATTATCCAGTAATGAACTGTGAACTTCAAAACCATGGAGCTAAAGTTTAATATCATTTTCTTTCCCATAAAATGAGGAAAGTTCTTCTGAAATCAAACATTATGATAAATTATCCAGCAATAAACTATGAACTCCAGAATTATGAAATTAAAGGTGTAAATTTTTTTTAAAATTTATATTTTCATAAAATGAGAGAAGCTCTTTTAGAATCAAACATTAGTTTGTGCCTGGTTTATCAAAATAATTAAATTTTTTAAAAATTTTTTTTCCTATATATTATACTTACATATGTACTTACACCATACTTACTTCTTACACAATGCTTACACTACATTAACTTGCACTACTTACAATACATAATTAAATGACTAAGAAAACCATTAATATGGTTCAGACATGAAAACTTTTTCAAATTTTAAAGGTATTTAAAAGCAAACCTTTCTATAACTAGAAGCAAAAACCAGACAAAATTCAGAAGAGGCTTTTGGTACGGAGGACCAATCCCTGAAAAATCTGGATGTTGTGCAGTATATTTAAAGAACACTAGATTAGCTGTACAAGGGTTCTGTAAACAAAGAAATCTGGAAAAAATCAAAGAACACAATATAGTGAATAAATAACTAACAGGGACAAATAGCAATGTCAGAACTATTCATTACCCCATAACATGTGATAATAAAAGTCCTCAGGAACTAGAATTTCATCCTACTGCCAATCTTGAATTAAATACAAAAAGTTTTGTCTCATAAAGGAAGGTGGCCATTGGACTCCTTTCTTATTAAACGTTTGTGAATTGTTAACAATTATTCACTAAGATGGAGGTGACAAATGGTAGACATTTTCCTTGTCATTTCATAACTCAGTAAAAATCCACCACTTTCACCAACACTGAGGTAAACAATTATTATTGTTTTAGTATATACCACACAGAAACCAAAAGCAACTAGTTTCTTTCTGTCAATACACCGGAAAAATGGTCAGAAATTATATTGTTGACACACATTTTTTCTCCTTAGGTGCTCAGAGGTACATGTATATAACACATTCTAATCACTTCCAAACCAGCCGATCAGCGCCTGCCAAAAGCACTATTCACCTGTGTGGTATATAGTAATGGAAGCTATTTCCACCTTTGATTTAAGTGTCTACTGTCTTTGTGATCTTCAGGGTTCATGTATTATCTAAGGTGGTGATAAAATTTGCCACAGGCCTGGTGTTCATAATTATGTATAACACATTCTGTCAAAATGACAACATGTGAGTACTTCAGTCAATGGAAACAACCCTTTCAAGAGCTACCCATCTGTAGGAGATCAGAAGACTGCTCTTTTAAAAAGTATCTTCCATTTTATCGAACACTGAGGGTAATGAAAGTCTACCTTTATCCCTACCCACTAAAATCAAGAAACTTAGGATACATCACAACGCTCTCAACAAGTTTGAAATTATACAGCAAACAAAAAAATGGCAGGTGGCTTGGTTGTCTTGGATGCTTTATTGTCTCATCAGATTGCCTGCCAGACTGCTTAGAACTACTCAGATAAAATTTCCCAAGCATTCCACAAAGTTTGCATGAAACTTCAAGAAAATTCTTAAGTTGGAATTGATTCACATGTTTAAATCTGTTCCTGGAATATTGTGCATGCTATTTCACTAAAAACTGGGAAATGGCTGCTGTTCTAAATTTCTTTTATGGTATTTCAATAATTGCTCAATTTTTCATCAGCACTTATATTAAAATGAGGTTATAGTAATTGTCTAAAGATGACAGACTAGCCAATTCATTTGGCCAGCTACTGGCTCTTATTGACTGTTCTGATAAATTACAATTCTTGGATTCTAGACATGGTTTAGGTAGAAGTATTGAAACATACTGTAATACTGCTTGTGTGACAAATAAGTCGGACTCTCCAGGAAAGCCCAGTGTTGTAGCACTTTCCACCAGCATTGCTGCACATTGTTGTCCATCAGAGGTAAACAGAAAGTGGTATTGTGAATCACCAAAGTTTTTCTCTGTTAAAAGTAAGGAAAAGGCAATATTAAACACAGACAGTTCTAAATGTCTCCTTTTAAAAGAAAGAATTCACAAGAAAACCTATCAGGTTTGCACTAGACTATTTCCAAAGCAACAGGATTGTTATTTGGTTATATTATTGATAATAAAGGATAAGAAATCAGAACATAGGAAATTTAGGGTTGATACCACATCTAGGCAGGTGATCTAAACTTACCATACAAAAATAAAAACAACATAAACATGACTTCATTTAATCTTGAATTTACAGAGTAGCTAAATAGCTAACATCTTTGACAATATTTAAATAAAAAATTAGGCCTTGGTTTTCTGAAGGTTGGAGAACTCTATCCACCGGATAAATCTCTTTCCTGTAGATAACGTTATGTATTTTGCTGGATAGAGATTTATCTGTCAGATGGTGCTATCTGCCCTTTATAAAACTCGGCCCAGTGCCACCACACCCTCTCCTACTCCATGTCCATTACACATGTTTACTGCAAAACCTGATAATTTCAAATCAAACCCACCTTTCCAAAGACTAAGTGCACACATAAGGTGTAACTCAGGATGTCCATACTTGAGGGATGGATCTGTTTCAGATGTCCATCTGAGAACAAAAACAAAAGTAATGTTAGCAAAGAAATAAACTGAGTAAAACTTTACATTATCTTACTGTAATTAGCTTCAAGGATTGACCCTTTAACTCCCAAGATCTGATTTGTTCATTCTCCCCTCGAGCTGCGACTCATTTCCTTGTAAATCAGTTACAAGAATTTAGTGTTAGATCAAGAGAATAACTTCTAACTGATAATTTGGAGTTTTCTCAATACCTGTTTGCAGGATAATGTATGGATATTATAGGGAGAAGTTTCACATTAATCATTTCTGGGAATTAAAGGATTAACAAAAAAATTTGAAGCAGCAGTGGAATGATTCAAAACAGCAAGCACCATATGCATTTCTGCCACCATTTAGCTGGTACATTTAAAAGACCTAGTGATGCTGCAGGTCACACAGATATTTTGACTGCCTGAGACTCTCCTTTTGATCCCTTCCTGGTATTTGCCTCTTACTTTATCAAGTAAGCCATTCACTTCAAAACTCTCTATTAATCCTGTCTAACCTCCATAATGATATGCCATTGTTTAATGAAAACATTTTAAATAGAAAGAAATACAGTCAGATTTTGATTATCCCAGCTCCCAACTGAGGATTGGGCTAAATAGTTAGGACAATGGAACAGCATCAATGTTGTTTTGTTCCTCCAACTATGTTTAACAATTCCTAAAACATTTACTGGGTGATGAAAGTGGAACAAATTCGGTTCCAACAGGAATTTCATTTTATACACTTTGTTTGTAGGAAAAAATTGCTTCTGATCTGAAATGTGACTAGAGGTTATTAGTATTCATAAAAATTGGAACTAGAGGAGCTGTTGCAGATAGTTGAAAACTCTGGATAGTCAAGGTCCAGATAATCAAGGTTTGACCATATCTTCCAGTTTAAACTGGATTTCAGTTTCAAATAATTTCAAACTAATGTATTTTGTGTTTTCCATGATATCAATTTTACGTTACATTCTGATACTTTTAATAAAAAAACAGATCAGTCACAAGATTAAAACCAAAACTTCTGATTACCATAAATATAGCCGTTGATTTCTACTTACTTTATTGCCTCTGTCACAAATTCCTGTCTATCTGGTGAACCATGTTCATAAAGTTCAAACAAACTTTTAATTTTATCCAAGGCATCTTCTCCAACAGGTACCTTTGCAGTACGGAAACACTCCAACATGAGCAAGGCTAAATCAGTACCACTCCTTTCCTGGAAGCATTTAAGAAATAAAAGAGAGTTAGTAAGTATCTTGTATAAATGTATCCTGTTACAGTAAAAATGCTTTCCACATACAAATAGAGCAACTACTGCTGAGAATAAATTCACAAATTAATCTAACCATGTAAATACTGAATGCCTAAAAAGGTAAGGTTAGAGAAATTGAATTTGACACATCACAAGGTAAAAATCAACCTTTAGAAACCAGTAATGAGAAATTTTTTTTGAGAAAATTACCTGTTTGTGTTTGAGAAGTAGGCACGCTCCGTTATGAACTATCTCTAAAGCTTCATCATAACTCTTCTGTGATTTATACCTAGAAAATAGATCATAAATCTTTAATTAGGATTAACCTTGCTAAAAAGGTTTTTAAATACATGTGGAAATTGCTAGGACAGGAGTTATGTGAGAAGCCTTTTAAAACACTCATAAAAATAACCTTGAGAAGGAGCTACTAAGGAACAAAGAGAGAGAGAAGATGAACAGATGACATGATGTAGAAGCAGTCTTTGATCTTATTTTCATCTTAACAATAATTTATTTATCTTTATTTGTCTATTTATTCATTGGAGGCCAAGTGGCTGCTGGACTCTAGGTCAAGAGGTTCAGTTTCAAGACCTGACCAGGTCAATGTGTTGTTTTCTTATGCTAAACACTTTACTTTCACAGTTCCTCTCTTCACCTAGGAGAATAAATGGGTACTGGTGAATTGTCAGCGAAGCCTGATGAAATGCTGGGAGGTAACCTTGCAATGGAGTGGTATCCCATTCAGGGGGCAGTAGTGATACTCCTAGTTGCTTTGGGCTGAGGAAACTAGGATAAGCTCTCACTGGGGGAGGCCATTTGGCTTGAGTACAGGCTTAGCTCATCATCTATTCATTAATAAATCTGTCACTTATTTTTTTGGCTGGAAAATGAAGAGAGCTGGTATTACATGGGAGAAATGTGAAGAAAAAGCTACAAATAGATCCACTTAGCTAGACCATGAGAAGGTCTTACACACTGCTGGACATGATGAGACATGAGATGAGATCAGGTCAAAATCATCTTGATCTAGTGTTAGCCCACAGGGAGGGGAAGCTAAGGATGATTTGCTATACCATGCAATGGATTGCTGTGGATTGACCTGTGCAGGGATAGGGGTAGGGGTGGTTCTTAAAAAAGTAAAAATATAAAAAAAAAGTACAAAACTACAAGATCTTTCAGATTTGATCCTACTAAGATATCAACTTCATGCAGGAAATTTGCAGCCTAAACTTAATATGTACAATATTTTATCAGAGAGGGTCCAAGGGTATTCAGGAAAATTGTTGTTCAATGGAACTGTCATGAATACTTGTTAGTAAAAGTTGAACTATATAATTATCTGCATGTTCTTTGATTGCTTGAGTTGTATTTATAAAAATTATTGACACGGTCTGATGATCTATGGAAACTGAAATCACGATTTCGTAAGTTACCATAAACTGAACTTTCATATTCAGAATCGAAATTTAAAGCTTTGTCCTCGTACTGTCTTCTAAAGGTAAAATTCGCTGGAACAAAACTACATCTTACATTCAATTTGTTTCAGCGAAGTGGAATATGCTTAGCTAAGCACCTATTACACATTGATAAGTGTTTTGTTTTACCGGCATAGTTATTTTACACAACAACGAAGCGATACAAGTTTTCAAGGCGGAAAAACAACTTCATCTCCCTTCTATAAATTTAATCGCCACGGTACCTTGAGGATATTTCACATATTTTACATAGTTTTGGTTTGAATGGACTATTTCCAATCAATCACAGCCTTACAACGAGGCTCACATGCACACCTACGGTCTCAGTTCATTTGTGTTTTCCTCAGCTCGCTTTTCGAGTCCTGTCGATTTATCAATTAAAAGACTAAGAAGAAACCTACCTGAAGTATAGCGTTCGTATCAACTGATGAGCTTCGTAATATTCACCATCTTCGATGGACTTGTTTAGTTTCTGAAGTACGCGCTGAGTTCCGCCGCTTCGACTTTTGGCAGCCATATTCTTCCTGTTCCCACAAGCCTGTGCGCCCTTAACTGGGTGAAACACCCCAGGATGAGTAGCGGGCGAAGTGACAAGGAACGCCTGACATAAATTGGTTTCTTGTACATTTTTCCATGGCATTCGAAAATGTTAACAGACACTTTGTGTACCTTAGACACGGGTTATTACGCAGATACTGTAGAGTGGTGTCCTGCTGAAGGTTTTGAAGACTATTTAGTGTGCGGTACTTATCAGCTGCTCGAGAATAAAGAGAAAAACGATGGATCCGCGCTTTGCCCAGAGGAGTATTCAAGCATTGGCAACAAGAGGGTCGGCAATGTACAGCTGTATCGTCTGAATGAATCGCGTACAAGGTCGCCTGTTGTGTTCATTTTTTTAATCAGTTATGTCAATTTACTTGTTGTGTATACCCATAAACAAATATATAAATTTTACTTTATTTCACTCTGTAGGTTGGAAAAACTACAAACTCAGGAAACAAGTGGTATTTTAGATACAAAGTGGTAAGAAGTGTTCACCTGGACTTAATGGTTTATATTTAATTCATTATTTGTTTCACCCATATAATAATAGTCAGGCTATAGTTCGACATTTAAGAAGTCTAGAGTGACAATTTCATCCAGAGCAATTGCATTTTTTTCTTCTTTTAAGTATTTCTTACATTCATTTCTTGTCACTTAACCCTTTGACCCCTAAAAGTGACTATCATCTAATTTCTCCTTACAATATCACCCCTGAATCACATATTGAGGTCATGAGAATAAAGGAAATGATCACCATGCAAAGAAGCTTTTGATTGGTTAACAAATTCTCCTTGTCATCACCTTAGGAAATGTAAGGAGAACAATGTGGAGAATATGCATACTGATGTTGAGGTGTGAAGGATTAAGGAACTTTTCAATGTTTTTACCCTTTTATCCTTTTTTACCCTTTACGGTGGCTAATTTACGTTTCAACTCAGTTGTTAACACTAAATTAACTTTTCAATGTTGTCAGGTTAGCAAAGCCATTAAATGGTTCTGCTGTACTTGGCGCTGCTACATCAAATGGAGAACTGAAGATCTATTTCCTCAAAGAAAAGGTACATACGTATATACATTAAAGGGTATGTGCAACATTGTTATTTGAACACAAGATATCTCCTGGTATTATCACTCCCATATCTAGGTCATGCTGTTTTCATTTTAAAATGATCATAGCCAGGACATGAAATTATTCCTAATACAGGCGCCAATGCGACTAAATTTTTCAATTTGGCAACCAATCCTGAAAATTAGTTGCCAAATTGGTGACTAGAATGTTTCATCATAACCTTACCTAGAGATATAGTGAATTAAAAAGATTTGCAAAGATAAATCTGCGGCAAACTTTCTTGTTAAGTTTCGCTAACTTAATTTCTAAAACAATGACAGCGTAAAAAAGGTTTTGTTTGTCTTTAAAAATGGCGACCACCTTTTTTTGAATTGGCTACCACTTTGAAGAATTTAGGAGCCAAGTAGTCACGCCCTGATAGCCTTTCTACCTATCTACCCCAAAAGATTTTGAACTAGTGTTGATTAACTTTTTTAATAATTTCTTTCAGCTATTAGTTGAGAGCACCAGTTATATTGCAAGTCCAGATAAATTATGTCTTTCAATGGACTGGTCTTTGGAAGATGAAAACAGGTCTGACATTTGACAATACTAACTTATGGGTAATGTTAATATTGGTATGAATTATTCTTATTTCTTAATTAATTTATTATTATCAATTATTATTATCATCTATACTTAAGCTAAATGACCCATCCAACCAGAATTAAGCCCAGTCTCCATAACATAACAAGACATAATGTAGTTTATTTGGTAATGCTGGTTAAGAGTTCAGCAGCCGTAGCTGATATGGACCTGCCTAATACTAATTTATAAAAAAAAATTTACAATATCTAAATAAATAATACTTTATTAATTAAAATATCTAGATATAAGTTTAGATTCATTAGTTGTCTAAGAATAAAAATACTACATATTAAGTCTGTGATATATTGGATGCCATTAAATTGAAAATAATTATCAATTCATACAGAAGTTAGTGTACTGAAAATAAACCAGCCTCAGTTATTATAAACTGGATATTCATAATCCTTTCATTCTCCATCATCAATAGTTTATTGTACCTTGATACAAAACTCATCAGCATTGGCTTAACCCTGTAACCCCTAAGAGTGACTAGCATCTAATTTCTCCTTACAATATCACCACTGAATCACACATTATTATAATAAGAATAAAGGAAATAATCACCAACTTAAGAAACTCTCGATTTTTAGACAAACTTTTCATGTCAGCACCTCAGTAAATGTACAGAGAACAGTATGGAGAATATGAATTCTGATGTTAGGGTGTAAAGGGTTAATGAAACATAAACTATTGGATATTCTAAAAAGAGGAGAATTGAAATTCTCCTGTTGTAGTTGTAAGTACATCTAAAATGTTTATCATCAACTAATGTCAGCTGATTGAATGAACAATTATTCTATTAATGATGGCCAGTCTGTCCCCTTTTCTACTGCAGCCACATTGTTATGAGTGACTCAGGCGGACAGATTACGTTATGCAAATTTTATGAAGGTACCTCTGAGCTTTGCCAAGTTTTGCAGTGGTTAGGGCATCAGTATGAGGCTTGGATTACAGCATTTAATGCTTGGAATTCATCCATTGTATATTCAGGTACCATATTTTCATATAAATGAATTTTTAGTAGAATTAGAATTTAATTGATTTCCCATTTACTATCAGGCTCGATTTCCACCGCTCTCTAGTGTCCAGTCTCTCTAGTGTCCTCCTACCTTAGAAGTGGAGTTTGGGGGGCGGCCCGCAAGATTATATTCCTAAACAGTGGCTGGTAATCGAGCCTAATTTACTATTGGTCCAGATCAATCACACAAAGTCAGATTGAGGTCCAGTGTTCTAGACTGATGGAATGTTTCATGACATGTGTCAACTTTTATGAGTGAGGTGTAGTACTGAAGATACTTCAATCTGAAAAAGAACGAGGTAGCTCTCAAAGATGTCTGTCACTGTTCGTGAGATAGAGCATTTTTCTGCAATCCTGCTTCTTGTCAAAAATAATAATATAATGTCAACTGCCCCTGTGACATCAGCTATAAGATCCTGTGTTGGTTTCAAGTTCCAGTTCAATAAAATACAATGCAAAACAAAACACTTTATTTTGAGAGGGTAGCCCTTGACAGTAATAAAAGTGATGGCCAGTGACCCTCAATAAAATGAATTCTAAACTCTCTAATATGGGTTAAAGTGATTAATTTTGAATTGTGTACTGGCCCTACTAATTAAGGAGGCGATGATTGCCTACTCAGAGGATGGGACACAAGAACAGGCTGCCATAAACCTACATTTACAAGTAAAAGGTGATTTCCAATATGATTACTATTCTGTGTTTTAATCAAAGTTGCAGTTAAAAAGTTCATTGGCTCAGTGTTTTGTTCTCTTCATTGAGTTGTCCAGCTCTGATATCTGGCCAGGATAACTATTTGCATGATGGTCTGTCCATAGTTTGTTTTGTTTTGTATTATTACAACTATTACTTTTTCAATTCACTGAATGATAGTATTAACCCTTTGACTCCCATGAGTGACCAAGACAGAATTTCTCCTTACACGATCGATACAATATCAACCAGATGAGTAATGAGAATAAAGAAAAATATCAATTTGTGAATACTTAGTTGATCTAGTACTAAATTCTCAGAACTAACATTGTAAGAATTGTATGGTTGACAGTAAGGAGAATCACAAATTTGATCTGGGAGTTGAAAGGTTAGATGAAAGGCCAAGTGAAGAGGCACAAAGCAAGTAAAGCAAAGCAAGTATGTGAGATGTGTAAAATACATTTTGCTTCACAGAAGCAAAATTTTTGCTGTGATGTGAATTACCTTTCTTCATTAATAGGATATACTTGGTAAATGGTCACTTTGAACTTGCTGGGCTTTTGAAATTACCTGTGTGGCCTCTTTATCAGTAATTCAATGAGTTTTTTAATTTGTCTTCTCCAGGCATGAGATGGGTGTCAGCAGTATTCAGTGCAATCATGTATATGAACACATGATTGCAACCGGCAGGTAAGAATCTAACATCAAATGGTCTAAGTTTGGTCTCTATTCATTACTTCACTCCCAAAGTTGAGATGTCCATGCTCTACACAGTCTGCTGTATTCCTTTTAATTATAGCCCTGAGAATTTGATGTTAACTTAAAAGTACAATGTATCCCTAAGTAATAATTCTCAGTAGTTGGTTCTTTCCATCCACAACCATGTGATGGTGATTTTTGAGTTTCACTTGAAGGAAGCTTCCTCTGAAGTCGCCAGCATAATGATTGTTTAACTTTGACTTTATAAAATACTTTCTTCTTAACGAGTAGTTAATAATGATGAGTCACACCCATATGTGATAAACTCTGAGTGTTGTTTCACAACATTTATTTCACTCTTAGAAAAAAGGCTTCACATTAATTTCAAAATAATAATTTACAAACTCTCAACTTGTGCAATCAATTGATGTGGACTTCTGTCCTGGTTTGTTATCAAACTAACAGCTATGATGAGAAGATTCATGTTTGGGATGATAGAAACATGACACGCCCATTATGCACATCACATCCTGGTGGAGGAGTGTGGAGGATAAAGTGGCATCCTTACCATGGAAACACAATGTTAACAGCATGCATGTATGAGGGCTTTCATATTCTTCAGTTCAACAACAACACAGGTATGATTATGCATCGTTTCAATAACTTTTCCATAATGCCACTAACAATGGTGCAATAGGGGATGTGCCTGGAAAAGGGGCTTCAAGGCTCCTTCCCCTCTTAGGAGGTTTGGGGCAAGCTTCTCCAGAAAAAGATTTGAAATCTAGTAATATGTAACTCACTTGCGTGAAAGCCTACACAAAACCCAAAGAAGAGAGGCTGCTTGCAGACCAAACACACAGTGGTAATACTGGTCTTATGGGCTTGAGATCATATTCTCATGTCTAATTTACAAGGAAAAGTATGACAGTAAGTAAGGAGAATTAAGAAGTGGAGCTTGAGAGTTAAAGGGTTAAGACCACCAGTAACTGGCTTTTATTGAAACCTCTGCTAATGGATGTTGTTTGTGGAGCCGAATGGTTCTTTTGGGTCTGTTGGTTTGTTATCTGGTTTGACAGATACTTGGTGAGAATGGCAGGATTTTTCACATACCTGTGACAGAGCAATCCATTTTTTGAACTGTAGAGATTTAACTAAGTCTATGCTTTATTTAAGCAGAGCACTGGAATGGCAATCAAGCTTGAAGATATTGTGGCAATAGGAGTTGTCAGATCCCTTACTAAATTGAAAACATAATGTGGGACTTCACAGAGTAAAGTTTTTTGAAAAAAAAAAAATGTGTTAATATCAACTTATCAACTCATCAATTTATCAGGCTTTCTTTTCCTTTTTCTAACTACCAGGACATCAAAGCTTGGAAAAAGTGGTTTCTTATAAGGAACAAGCAAGTTTGGCTTATGGTGCTGATTGGTACAGGAAACATATCCAGCTTTCTAGATTCAGTGCACAAGATTGTGAACAAATGGACAGAAATGATGAACACAAAGGGACTGACCTATTACATGAAAGCATTTCTGATACTCAAACTGACATAGTTGCAACTTGTTCATTCTATGACCATGCCTTAAATTTGTGGACAGTGAATAATGCAGTCTCAAGATAGCCCTGGAAATGAAACACAGCAATGTGTTGAGTTCAATCTTCCATCCTTCAGAGAAGGAACAGTGTGGATTTCTGTCTTCTTCATCCCTGATGTCTGACCAGAAGAGGAAACACCAAAGAATTATTCCAATAAAAACTTTTATTTCAAGTCCACTGTAATACTAGCTAAAGAATTCTGATGATAGAACATATATCTATATATTCATAATTCAGAAAATTCCCTTATAACATTTTAATTATCATCACTAACTCAATAACAATTCCGTATCTAACCTCAATTTTTTTCAATTGTTAAGAATGTATGTAAAAAGATACCATTACTTAGTAATCATATTTATGATAAATAAAATATTGCATGCAATGAAGACTTGCAGTTGAGTTTCAACTTCATGCATTACTTTGTAGAATTATAAAAAAAACCTAGCCCTATGATAAATTGAAACCCAGCAATTATCTGGAAAATTGTAACAAGCATCAGATCACTGATGAAATTGTACAAAATTTTTCTTATGATACATTTTTGAAAATCTGCTTGATAAACTTGAGTTGATGCACAATGGACAAACTGCATCACATAGATGACAATTTTTTCATGATGTCAGCAACTTCTAAAATCTTAATAATGTTATTAACCTTGTAAAGGTATTGAAAACTGTTCTTTACCTGGAAGTATCTGATTGTAACTGCTGATCTTTGGCTGATGTGATCTCAGTAAAATAATTTACCACAAAAATGATTACCAAGACCTGTTTGGTATGAAATGAAACTGTCAATGGAGCATTAAGTTATGCCTCAATTAGTTCATGGAGTATGTCCCAGCTTAATTACCCCACTAGGCATCAAATTTAAGGCATCTAGAAAATATTGCAGCCACAAACAATTTCATTATAATCCTTTCACACCCAAAAAATGATAAATCTGTCCTAAGAATAGTGGTGCATTTTATGTTATCCCATCTGATTGAGGTGCCTAGTTAAGGTAACACAACATTATCTTACCTAGTTTTAACCCTTCACACTCTAACATCAGTATTCATATTCTCCATACTGTTCTCTTTACATTTTCCATGGTTCTGACAAAGAGAATTCTCTTGACAATCAGAAGCTTCTTAAATTGGTGATCACTTCCATTATTCTCATGACCATTATAATTGATTCAAGGGTGATACTGTGAGGAGAAATTTGAAGCAAATCACTCCCAGGTTAGAAGGTTATAGCTGGAGGGGAGAACAACTCATCAGATCTTGGGAGTTAACATGTTGAGAATTTGATGAAAACACTATACCTGTAAGTGTAAATTTCTACACCCCCCCCCCTCCCCTACCCTTCCCTTACACTTATATCATTCAATAACACTATTCCATGTTAAAAAAAATGCTTATTTCATTATGACCCAGCAAGCTGGGAATGTGAGGAAGACCAGGTTAAGAAACCTGGAACAGTTGAACATTTCCACCTCATGATATGATGTCAGCCATAGTATGAGGTTTAGGTGTGGACCTAAAATTCACTAACTCCTCATTCACGTCATTCTGATCTGTAATTTTAACACTTAATTTATGCATTAAACCTGGATGAAACACAGTACTGGAAACTGCTTTCTTTCCTTCGGATTTCATTACTAGCCATGTAATTATTTTTTTCTTATCAACCAATAATAATTTGAGGGGCTCACCTCTAGTTTGTGGTTTGTGCCTATGATATAATTTACAATTCTTAATTATTATATTACAAAATTTCAATTGTCATAATGGTTATTTACTTTTAATAAATAGTGCAAATGGAAATTTAACTTGTTTCATGGGAATAGTAAGAACATAACCTTTTCAAAATAGGCTAGCCAGTAAAAATCAGGCAGCAGAGGAAACTGAAATGTTCAGTTCTTTAGGTGTTGCAACGTATAACACATTGACAATAATAAAAAAAAGAATTATATACATGTTGGGCAAATTGAGATTGTGTCTGCATAGCCTTAACCAGTGCAAAAGTGAGATGGCAGAAATTTCTGTGCTACATGCATGTTGCAATTCAGATTCTCTGGTATTCCACAACTTCTGACATTAATTTTTAGTGGTAATATTTTACAGCTGGTAATATTGACAAATGACCGATAATGATGTCTGCCAGCAGACAAAAATGGCATCTGCTTTCACTATTACCAGAATAATTGAAGCATGACATAGAACTTAAAAAGTAGAAAATTGACAGGAATGAACTATTTTGTTTAGCTAAACAAAGACACACCACAGATCACTAAACAATCTAAGTCACCTGTAATGGAATCTTTGCATCCTCCACAAAAATTCCTATGTCCCACAGAGATGAAACTTTGTTGAGATTTAAAAACAATTATTTTTTAAGATTGTTTGTGAAACAAGTATGTCATCCCTTTCACTAAATCCAAAATTTCTAGCTCTGCGACTTAAACTATGTTGGGGAATGACAATACTGGTAGCACTTAACCCTTTAAATCCCAGAGGCGATAAGTATGTAACTTCTCCCTATTATATCCCTACATTATCCAGCAAACAGGTGATGAGAATACTCATATTTAACAGGCATAAGTTGTTATCTTGATCTAACACCAAATTCTCTCAAATATTTACAAGGGAATGTGCAGAAGCTGAAGGGGAGAATTAACAATCTGGGAGTTAAAGGGTTAAGAAAGAGAGGCCTGTCAGTTTTCAAATGATGTGAACTAAAAAGATCTAAAATAAATTCACATTACCTATCAGAGAAAAAAAAAAGGAATTGCCTTGTTGTAAAGGTTCTCCTTCATGTGCCTACCATTGACTGACTTCTAGAATTGTGTACCAAATTAAATTTCTGCAGTTTGCAATTTTTTCCCATGTGTATGTTGAAGAGCAGTAAGAAGCATTGTAATAATATCATTCTTTGCTACTTTTTTTGGTTACGTGTGATTTGGTTGTGCTTGGTGTCTGAGCCCCTCCTGACTGTAGTTGCTATCTGGATGGGTGTGAAGCAGTGCTTACACCTGAAGAGTGACTTGTTGAAGTTGAAATGCTAAGCTGAGAGAAACCACTGTGGCAAGACTCCAGACTTGATAATGATCCCCTGAGAATGAAAATTATGAAACAGCAAATAAGTTTAAAGAAGACACAGAATGTTACAATAAAACGCTGTCACCATAGTCACACAAATCATGTTAAATATATTAGTTATAAAGTTAGAGGGTGATATGATACAGACAATAAGATATCATTTTTCAATTAAAAGCGAGGTTGTTTTCAGTTAGTAAACAAATGTATTTTTCTATCCCCTCTCTACTAGAAAATAGTTTCAACAAATTTTCTATCATGAATAATTATTAACGGGATTTTACTTCATTAGATATTGCTGTCATTGAAGTTTCAGCCACTTCTCTTTGGAAGGATAATACGAAGACAAGTTCACCTATTGTGCACTTCATACAATTTATATACCAATGTATACTGAATTGATAATTTAACCAAAAGGAGTTTAAATGAATGTGAATGTATGAATATCATTTTAAATGAACTGCTGTTTAAGAAATGAATATGGAAGCAATCCTTGCCATCATGAACACTACCCAGGCAGAAGTGAAGAGGAGTTTAAAGAGGAGTTTCTTTACTATGTTTGTACACATTTTTGTGTTGAAACAAAGACTTTCTGCGCTTGCAGTGTAATCAACGAAATTTTTGAGAATCAATTCTCAAGGCCTAAGCAGAATGGTTGCAAATAAAATATTAATGGCCATAGACTTCAGCATCCTGACTGCTTGCACAAGACTTGATCTTTTTTCCAGAGTTTTACAAGAATGCATGTCTATAGGAACTGTACTGGACAGTTGCGGGTTTTTTTTTATTTTTTTAATCACAGTGAAAAATTCAGTCCTCAGAGCACACTACCTAAAATCTCGAGAGGGAAGTACTTCATGATAGTACATGACTTTAGCTCTGGTATGACGCCCATGAGCCTGGCCTGTTGGTGCTCCGGATTTGTACTTCCACTGAAGAACATACACTCCAGGAATGGAACAAACATGGGTTCCCTTATAGAAAGAAACACAATGATGTTAGTAGACAACAAAACCATCTTACAAGCTAGAGTGCTTATCCATTGGGAACTCATCAAAAACTGAAGTTGAACTAAGCAACAATGGGTAGTGCTTCTCCCCCAGAGTTAAGATGTAAGCTATTGCAGGGTTCACTAAAGTTTTTGTTCAGGTTTCCCTGAGAGTTTTCAAGTTTATCAGGGCAAATGACAAAGGGCTAACACTTGAAAAGTCCATATCAGGGACTCCTACAATGGCCTGTTTACAATAACATTATCAACTCAGTCATCTTGTAATACCCTCCCCCCCCCACCCCCCCCGTCACAGCACCACTGGTCTTTTAGAAACTTACCCCTTTACAATTTTGAAGAAGGTTAACCCTTGAGCCTTGCAAGATACATACCTGTATAGATTCACCATCATAACAATGCCTTGGCTTTTCAACTACCACTGCATCTACACCAGCAATCACTCCAGACTGGTTAAGGGATGCATCACTTCCAAAACTTGATAAGCTTGTGGTACTGACTGCCTCCCGAGGCCGCTTGTGACGAAACACTGTAAACTGGACATCTCCTTTCATGACATCAAAATCCCACGTGATCACTGACTGAGATTCTTTGATTGTTACCAGGACCTGTTGGGCAGCAGGTGAAGATGTTAAGTTTACTAGCAGTAATTTTGGTATTTACAGGTTCTGCAGTCTTAACCACATAATAACATAGCTTGTTATCAAGCATCTCTCTCTTTCGCTATGAAAGTGTCCTGACAACTCATTGCCATGATATTCAGGAAGAACCTGAAGAGAAGTTTCCATCTTGATGTTAAAAGCAATATTTAAATTACTGTTACTCAGTTATGGGAGTTGATTGCATTTTTTGGAATCTAAAAGCCACTGTCTGCAAGTGTAATGTTTAACATATGCTACAATAATCATTGAAGATTTCAAATGATCTTCAATTATGATCTGGTGTTTGAAAGGATGTTCCAAATCAAAAGATAAAAGGAGGAAAAGGGGAGAAACACATGCAAAGTGAATGGATGAGAAGGTGGCTGGGAAGTCCTAAGAAGACAAGTCACCAGTGGCTAGCTTCCAAAAGAGGCTAATAAAAGATGACAATCATCATCATCATATCTCCCATTCTTTCATCTCTCAAATAATCTTGAATGCGCTGGAGTGTAGAAATATGTGGGAGGCTGAGGTCCATTATTTAGTTAATATAATTTTTTTTCTGACATTCCATCCCTTACTTCATGAGGTGAGCCCTTGCTAACATGTGTTGTTTGGTAGATTTCACTGCTCCAAGATTCCTCTCCTTCACTGAACTCCAGAGATCTGTATAGAGTCTTTGGGACAAGTCCCCCCTCCTTAATTTGGCACTTTAAAGGAAAATAAAGGAACATCTTTTTAAAATTACACCTTAATAACTTCTTATTAAAAGTTAGGTAATTCTCAAGGAATTGAGAGTTGATAGCACTTTTCTTGTTAACCTTCATAGAAAAGGAAGTCACCAAGATATGAAAGGACACCAGTTTACTCACTGAATAGAAGCAAAAGGAAAATATCAAGGAACATTAGAACTGCCCAGAGAAAAACCTTTTGTTCTAGCCGAGCAAAAAATTAGCTACAGAAGAATCTTTAATCTGAGTAATGCTGACGTAAATCAGCTCTACAAGGACTGCTCGCAGAATATCAAATGACAACCATGTTCCATTGTTTCTAATATTTCTAACCTCATAAGGTCCACCAAGAAAGTCTGGGATGTATTCTGCTGCAATGTAGTCAGTCAAACCACCAGGACCCTAAAATAAAAAGAATAAATGAAAACATTGATAATGACAAAAAGAAGTTAACAAAACTGTTACAGAGAGAGATGGAAGAGTACTATGTTTTAAAAATCATATATTAGAGTTCATTGTATGTTGATTTTTAAAATAACTCAACCCTTTACTGCCTTAGAGTGATAGGCATCAAATTTCTCCCAACAGTATCACCCCTAAATCAAACATTAAGTTCATGAGAATAAGGGAAATCATCAGAAACTCAAGAAACTCTTGATTGTTAAACAAGTTCTCCTTGCAAGCACCATAGGAAATGTATAAAGAACAATATGGAGAACTTGTAAACTGATGTTAGGATGCAAAGTGTTAAGGTTCCTTTAATTCCCTTAAAAATTTTAGGTCATGTTAATTACGCAGCTTACTTAAACTGATGTTCCAGGGAAAGAAACAGAGTTCCTCAGAGTCATCCAAAGTTTATGGTGGGAACAAATGGGTTTTTTCAAAAAATTAACATCAGTCATCACCACGAGAACAGTCCTTTTTAGGATTACTCTCAAGGGCATAAAAAGACAAGAAAATCAATTGCTTACTATCATTACCTGGTAGTCATTTCCTCCATAAATGAGGAACTTGTTCCTTGTGTTTTCATCAATGAAAGGACTGACCAATGTCCACAAAACACCAAATATCCTGGGTGCACGTACAATCAGCAGTCTGCCCATTGTCTCAGGGTAGTTACATTCAACAACCTCAATCACCTTCAATAAGGCTTTGATCCCTGATAAGAGAAACAATTTTTTGATCAATAAGTTGCCAAACAGTTTTACACTGAGCTAAAGAGGTTGTTTAAATAGGGTCATATAAGAGGGAGAATTTTGTAACTTCCTAACCTAAAAAATATCTAACTATTTATCACTGTAGTTTAAGTTACAACCTATGTGTAACAAAAATGCATCAAGTCTTAAAATTTGTCTTCTAATCAGAATCCAAAGCTCTAAACAATTACTCTTAAAAACTTTTTAAGTATTTTCACCTGATTACCTTTGGCAAGAAGTCAACAAAAATAAAGGAAGTAGTTCTGGTGACATTATAACATTAAATCCATCACCTGTGTATTTGTTAAAACTAATCAAAGAACTGTCAACTCACCAGGTCTCCAAAGATGCCTCATGCTTAAGCCTTCCAAATCACAAACACACGTCCATGAGCTGTAACAAAACAAACATTAATCAACAAATATGTCTATTTTGTATGAAATCACTGTGATACAAAACAGCAGCTAAATAATCTTCCTTAAGCCAACTCAACCTATATGTAGAAATGATCCCCCAGAGGACAACAAACCCTATGGAATTTCAATCAAAACCCCTACATGCAAGACGTGAACTAGCCATTTTAAATAAGAAAGTATTCCATAACACTCAGACCAGAAGAATATCTGCATAAAAACAACAAGGGGGCATAGATTTGAGAAAAAAATTAATTTTTCATGAGGAGAGGGAGATAACACCCACAAGGAGCAGAGAATGCAAACAGCCACTGACAAACAGACAGAAATCTAGTATATACCAATTCCATAAGCTTGAGTCTGATGAATTCTGCCCTGTATTACCTGATTGGATGCCCTGTTTGTTTTGTCAGTTCTTCAGTCATTCTTAGTCCTTCTTCATTAATTGAGACAACCTTGTTAAAAATTAAAAGACATTTGTAAAATTAATAGTCAGTTCCTCAATCATTTATTGAATCATAAGAATTTGAAGCTTTGCACATGTTTTTGTTCCAAAACCCAAACACAAGAAAGTTTAAAAAATGTATGATAATGAAATTAAATTTTTTGGTTTTATCAGCTGAGTTGCTAATGTAAACTGGCCACCATAAAGAGTTTCAAAGCTGATGTTATGAGCATTTGCCTTTTGTCATTTGCTCTGTCAAAGGGCTTATGCTGGAAACATCACCTTTGAAACTCTTTACAGTGACCAATTTACATTATCAACTCAGCTGATAAAACTAAATTATTTTTTAATACTCCCCCACTGATGCAGCACCACAGTTTCCTTTTTAGAAACTTACCCCCTTTATTCATAACTGCTTGCTTTGAGTGTTAATTAACCCTGGGCAGATATGGCTGTGATCACAAGTCCCCACAAAGACTTTGTAGAAAGGATGGCATATCAAGTTATTTTGTAGTAAATGATATGAAAAACTTACATGTTTAAGAAAGCCATCTTCACCAACAGCTTTAAGGAGACCTTTCACGTCCATGGACCCTAGCCGGAGTATGTACAATGGGCGCCCCTCTATATGAATCAGAAATAGGGAAAAATAATAAAATCTCCAGAAAAATCTATTGGCACAAGACAAATGCAAAGTACTGTCAATGTAAAATAATACTTTAGTGATTGATTGAATCTGTTAGTCCTGAATCAATAGACCTTGCAGTTCAAGAATATTAATACCAGTAACATTTATAAGTTACAGTGTTCATGTACCTCAATTCATAATACAGCCGTACCTGGTATTCAAAGCTTAATCAATAGAGAGTTTTCTACATATCAGAAACATTATGCCTTTTGTTGGTAATAATAAACATGCAAATATTTTGGCATACTAATAATGGGCTGGAAGCAGGTAAATTAATGCCAAAAAGTGAAAAAAAAATTGAAATTAATGATCATGGTACTTGTGGATTTATTATTGTTAACAAGTAATCAACTAGTTCCTCCTTCCCTCTGAAATGCATGTAAGACACTCAAAAAAATTTCTCAGCCAAAAGTCAGAATTCTCCCTTATTGTTTTATTATTTTACACACAACAGGTAAGAGCAATCCTTTTATGGGTAAAATTTTCAAGAATTCCGAGTGATTTTAGGTAGCAATAAGAGATACTACAGGCAGGAAATGTTATTGGTTACTACCTGAAAAGGAAAACACTGACAGGCTTATGCTTATCTATTTTGATTAACATGACAAATCATTTGATTGGCCATACAAATTCTGTTGCTGCAAGTTTGCTATGAAGGTATACAATCGCGTTAAGTCAGTACTGCTAACTAAGGAATTTGGGGAGAATTTTGAATAACCACATCAATCTTTCATCTAAGGAATTTTTCGTCACAACAAGGTTCTCACCTTTATCTTTGTTATGCCATCCTCCACTGTAGTAGCTCAAGAGAGGTTCAGGAGGCTGCCATATCTCCCTTATGTTGTCTATATTGTGATGGCGTCGCCACGCCAGAGACTCACACAGCATCTCATACACCTTAATGTGACAAAAGGAAGTTTCAAAACAATGCCATACATGCAACCAACATTATTATAGAAAAGCGCATCAAACTGCAAGAACACAATGTTGCATTAGTACCTTGTCTAAATTGAAGTCTCGTGCTCTGAGAAATCTTAAAAGATGAGCATCATTAGGCATCTGTCAACAAAAAACAATATATTAGCATAACTGAAACATCTGCATACACTGACTCTCCTGTAAAAAGCTCTGAGGAAGTTAATTTTAAAAAATCAAGTACCTTTCCTTGATGGGTGGCACTGAGTTTCTTGCGCAGCTATAAAGAAATAACACGTAGAACACAGTAATTTAGAGGAATTTTTTTGTTTTTACTTTAAAAGAAAAAAAAGGAAGCACAACCAGATGCAACAAGACTATTACATGATCCTAGTGCTGACTAGTCAACAGCTGTTTCTCTTACAAGTATACTCAATATACCTATAAGCTGGGTAGAAAATAGATTGAATCAAAGCTTTGGTGGTACAAAAAGTTATGATGCAAGGACCACAACATTTTATTCTACATGCCTGAAACAAGGCCAGTTACCTGAATAAGTTGGTTCTCTTCCTTGGGACTAAGTTTTCCAAGGAACCTCTGAATGTAGTCATCATCAAGCTTGTAATCTGAAAATGCAAAACAAGCTGACTTAAGAAAATTCTTATCGACAATTTTTTTACTAACAGTCATCTTCCAAATCCACTTAAACCCTTCTGAATGCTTCTATCATTTAATCAGAAAGACTTAACAAGTGCAATGTCGGATCAGTATTTTGAGGTTTTTTCAGCCAAGTATATATTCAATGCAACTTAACTGCAGCAAATAAGAGGAAATCTGGTAAGTTAGAAAAACACTACAGATGCAACTGCTAAGAAAACACAGACTGAAATGGCTTAATGATGATTTTGTGAGTTTGGCAAAATTTATGAAGGGACAAAAACCATGGAGTACCTTCCATAAACATGCAGGTAATGTCTACTACTTTTTCTTGCACTATAGAAAACAGCTTTCTTGTGAAATGAATTGAAAATTGAACATTCAGTTGAAAATTTCACTTTAAATAGATTTCTAGCAATGAAAATGCCAAAAAATATTTTCTTGCAATGAAATAACCCCCATAATTCTCATCAAATGCAATCTTCTATCTGTTTTGTGCCAAGTGCTGTGCAAGGCACAATGCAGGACAACAGCATACAAAGTTAATTGATTGATGATCAAGTCCTTTTCATTTTACTAAGCAGGGACAGCTTATCTATGAGCATTAGACACATTTGTCTTCTACCAAAGCAGGTTATTATCAGATCATAAGCTGCTCTTTTATTGAGTTTAAGCTGATGCTAGAGCTAGTTCCTGTGGAAAAGTTTCTTTCTTTCATTCTCATCTAGAACTAATTCAGTACAAGATGCAAGGCATACAAGTTTGTAACTCTATAGACATAATTAGTTCTTGACAAAGTCAATTAATATGCAATTTAGTTCTACAAATATAAATATTCAAGCACATTTTGGAAACATATTGCCAAAAGAAATTAATTGTGTTAATTTTTCAAGGGCCTTAAAAATGGTCTGAAATGAAGAAAACATTTTTCACCTTACCATATATTTTAAAACAAGTCAATAAAATTTATTATCTCATGACAAAGAAGAACTAAATCACATTCTAAAATGGTTCACTGTATTCAGTAAAACAAAATGCTGACGCCACCTTTACTTAAGCTGAACATTTCATAGCTGTGTAACAAAATACATTATAGTTTAGGAAAAGGTGACAGAAAATTTTTGACAAAACCTCGTACTTAATGCTGGATGAAATTGTAAGAATCCTGTAAAATACCTTGCTGGGTTGCCTGGTGTGACTTCATTTGTAAAGCATATGTTCACTGCTCTTTTGGGAAAAGGAATTAAATATAGCAACTGAAGCAAATGAGCCATAAACGTGTTCCAAAGCTTTCCTTTGTTTAAGTGTTGTATGATTCAGGCCTGTTCGTGTCCACTTCATTTGGATTTCAATTGTATTTATTGTTGACTAAATTAGGATCCTTGACGTCAGAAATTCAAATTAAACTCAGACAGCATGTCCACAAAACCAGATGTTCAAGAATATTATACAGAAACTGTTCTGTAATTGTCATTTTAAATTTCCCTATAAGTTATAAATTTAGAGCTTAATGGCTGCGTACCTATATAAACATGGCTTTAACTTCTGCTATTGCTACATGACTGTATACCTATTTTTTTAACTGCTGGTCCACTTTGTTACTCATGTTTTCACATGCCTTTTCCAATTTCATTCTGGCTTTTTGTAAATTTATCATTTATTGTTTTTTCTTTGGTTTAAGTTTGTCTGTTGCAAGACAGAGTGTATTTTTCATTAAGCAAAAATTATGAAAATCAACTTGTAAAAATGAATTATACTAATCACATGTAAATTATTTTACAACAAAAATAAAGCCTAAAAGTTTTGAACTTATGCTTTCATGCGAATTTATGAAAGATGAGATAGTTGAAAAAATTTAAATGATACTCTTGGCAAAGTTAAACATTAATAATCCTTATTGGAAGGGGAACTACTTTGAACTGTGCTTCTGTCAACAACAAAATAAAACTAAAAATTGTTGATCACTCCAGAAATTATTGAAATAAATGTAAATGTAGTAAATGAACAATGTATAACAAGCTTTATGATATTTCTTACTTCATCACCACAAACAAGGTATTCATTTATGGTATAAATTTAAGGTTACATGTATTTCAGTATTAAATTAATATGAGATTCACAGAATCACATATGATTTACAGTTGGTGGACAGCTTTTCACAAAATATACATTTAGTAAATTAAAACATATCTAGTACCTTTATTCTTTCATGGTTACTGTCGTTATCATCAAACCATAGGTGAATGTATGGGTAAGGAGTATCTCAAATTTGTTGCAGCAAAGCACAAGTCTTTTCCTGTTACCAAGCATGCCATCATTACGTGTTAAACAAGGTCAAAAGGTATGTTTGTTCAGGAAACCACTTTCCATGCAGGCATAAACTAGGCTAAGAGTAGCACAGGAAAGTCACATAGCATTAACTCACTTCCTGCACCCATTGAAATCAACCACCTGCATTGTTCTCCCTCTGATTCTTGATTACAAATTAAAAGATTTGGCAAATACAAATGCCTTCTCCTACAGTAAAGCTGCCTTGTAAAAGAAAAGAAAACTTTCTGAAAACCAAGCACTAGTCACTATGATATAATCAGAAAATATGAAACAAAAATTTTAAACAGAAAATATGTAACAAAAATTTGAACCAAAAAAATTGGAAAAACAGCAGGGGGATTTCTTAACAAGAATTTAAGATTATCATAGCTTGTAACTCAATCTTGTCAACAAGCCAAATGTACCAGTATCTAAGTAAAAACAATCTTGCTCAAGCTACTTGCCCTTTGACACCACTCATGACAATTAATTGACTCAAATTACCAAGATGAACAATGTACAACTGAACCTGACAACATTTCCATTACAATACCTCACAATATCCTTGCAGTTGTTAAAATGGTATCCAGTAAATGATTTAAGAGTCAAATTTATATCAATCCTGTTAATATTTTTTAGGGATAAATGAACAGTCTAACATACTGCATTGATTAGAATAACTTTTTTCCACTCATATCTTTGAGTTGTTTTTTAAACTTATATGTTACATTACCCTAAATAACTCAATTTGCCTTGAAAGACCAATGACGGCCAAAATATATCCCCAGGTAACACTGATGTTGCAAAGAAGTTATTACTATCCTTTTATCATTGTATGTGTTTAGTTGGTTGACCCAAATTTGGGGCATTTTTCAGCTTGAGTTATGATCTTATCTTGATTTTATTGAAAGCTATTTCATAGTAATTGTAATTTTAGGTATGATTTTATTTTTAATCCAGTGGATGTTCATGAATCTACATTAATGCATAGTTTTCATTCTATTATTGAAAGAAAAGCTACAGCAGCTATAGTTAACTAACCACATACTCTCTCACCCTGATAAAGAGCCAACCCTCAAAACATCAGCTTTAAAAACTCCTTACAGTGGTCAATTCATGTCACCACCTCAGTTGATAAAAGCAAATAATCTTGTAATACCTTCCACAGACAAGGCACCACTAACAGTTCTTTAGAAAACTATCCCTCTTTACTCTCTCAGTAGTCAGAAGTTGTGTGCTATCATGAGGATAAATTCATTGGCAACCTTCTAATTAGGTGATCTGAATGACTGAGCACTGCAAAATGGAGAGCTATAACAGAGTGGGGGGACTGGGCACATAACCACAGTTTTCCATGTTTCCAACTCTTTCTTATTTTTTCCAGATTTAAAGTAGTTTTTCAGTATATTTTACACTCACCTGGTCTGGAGGCAAGTGGTACCACATCAGAAGCTTCTATTGCAGAGCTTGCAATAGGAAGGGCATTACCATCCTCCTCTGTTTGGTCTTCACTACTTACAGCTTCTGCACTCTTTGTTCTCGGGCGTCCACGAGAATTCTCAAAGGGAGCCAGATATGTCACCCCTTCACTAATCAACTCATCAATGTAGTACTGAATCACTTCTTTTCCCTGATGAATGATAACGTAAGAATTTCTTGTGTCATAAAACACAACATTTGATAATAATTTTTTTTCTGGTAAAAGGATCTGTGGATACTGGGACTTACGAGTTTCGCAATATTAGTGTTAAACACTTGGTAAAACCCTTGCAGCTTGTGAAGGTGGTGATTTAAGTGAACTAACAAGAGACAGATGGTAATTCAGCTTGTTGACTGCAGCTACTGTTAAATTTCACAACATAAACTACCCCTAAAGTACTACGTAACATAAAATAAGGAATCAGTAAGCCGATGAATGGTAAGTGCTTAGTCAGCACAAGTTCCCAAAATGTGATGTTCATTAACTCAACCTCCTGTAAACTCAAATAACAATAATTTTCTAAATAAACTGAGGTACTGCCTTGCTGAGAAAAGGGGGGAATTGAAGAAAATTTGGTCTTATCATGGTATTGGCCACTGTAGAGAGTTTCTAAAGCTAACAGTTCTTCACCAGAGTATGAGGGTTAGGTGGCTGCTTAGAAGAGATACAGGGGAGATAAATTTCTATGTAACCTATGGTACTGCCTTGCTGGGGCAAAGGGGGAATTACAAGATAATTTGAATTTATCATGATATTGGCCTCTGTATAGAGTTTCTGAAGCTGGTGTTACAAGTATTAACCCTTCACTGTTCACTCTGACAGGGGGTCAACATTCAAAACATAATTAATCATAAATAAAACAAAATCACCAAGAAATAAACAGATAGAGGATTACTATGAAGAACCCTAAGATCACCTTCTTGATGTTCTGAAGATACAACTTGATGGCCAACTTCTCAATGGCTGCCTCAAAACCAAAGAATGACTTGATGTCCAAAGTGGCATCCTGCTCAAAACAAGTCCAGTCAGGATTGTCGGGATGAACCTAGAAAGCCAACAATGGTATGAATTAACAAAGGATACATAAATGCAAAGACATAACAGATAGCACAAGTGATGCTAGATCAAGAATTCTGAGCTCATTTTCAAACTTATCAGTAAAAGTTGTGATCTTGATCTGACACCAAATTCTCACAATTTATTTATAAGCAGATGTGCAGCTAGAGGGGTGAACAAAGATACTCACTCATTCCAGACCTACTATTATTATCTCATAAATGTAGCACTGAGTACGACTGTTCCTCTCTGTACAAAATAATTAAACAGATTTTTCTTGTGCATCATTTAGAGTCAATTTTCTATATCTTCAATGTAAATAGGGGATGACTTGGCAAAGTTCTACTTTAAGCAAAAGCATCTTGCATATTAAAAGTTAAGCATAAAAAAGCTTTCATTCAAAAAAAAAAAAAAATATATATATATATATATATATTATTCAGCTCTATCATTCTGTGTTTTTAGCCCGCATAAAATGAGACAAACACCTCAAAAACAACACACAGTATTACGCATTACAGAAAATCCCTGCCGAGAATGTAACCTTGCAGATTTCATACTCATACGAAATTTTGCCAATTGGAAAATGCTATGTCTAGTTCTTTCCATGCCTAAGTATAACAATTCAATAATAATAGTCTTCAAAATATAAAACATCAGCCAGTACAAATGAAAAACACCGTTCCCAGATTATTCCTAAAAATTTAAATTTATAATTTACACTTTTTTAAATTTAAATTATGCCAAAACATGACCCAAACAAATCTTCTTACAAGCCTGCTACACATTACATCACTTTCTTCTGGGTATGCACAAGGCTCCTAGTGTAATTAATAATATTTGGGTAGAAAGCTAATAATCATAATTCAATAAATTATTTATTACTTCCAATCCAAAATAAGCAGGTATAATAACATCATATCGGCCCGTGAAAACTTTGGAATAGTCATTTGTGGTTTTGCCTGATTGTAATGCAAATGTTCCCGTGGGACAGGAGACAAGTGTTTATCCTTAAATCTATAAAATGTTCGTGCTCTACCAAAAGACTTTGGCACTGTTTATTTCATACTCATCTTGCGGTGTTTACTTTGAGGTCATTGGCAAAATCTCAAAGTAGACTATCACAAACGTAAATTGCAAGTTACGTGAATATAGTGTTAGTTGCTGAGACAATATCAAACTTGGAGAAAAAAATGAGACTTTAATTTAAAATATGTGGACAGAAACTTCTCGATTTGCCCTCTTCCCCTTCGGGCAGGTGACGATGGAGTAAATAAACTTACCGAATAGAAGCAGTGTTCTGTGACAGAAACACGGGACGAGAAGCTCTCGTTGAAAGCAGTGATTGTCAAAGTCCTCTCGCGCCGATCGAGACAGTTCGTTTGATTGAAATACACATACTCCACGCCAATAATCTGCAGCAAAATGAAATTTTGGAAAAATTTAAACCTGCACCAAAATTACAAAATTTGCTGAACCACCCTTCCTTCCGATATCACGAAGATGTAGATCAGCCGTATCACAGTCCTAGATAATTCAGTATCGAGTACCATGTTTTGATGTTTTCGACAGTCACGTCATGATAACAACTGATCAACAGTACAACAAATTTCTATGCACGAGGAAATCAAGCAAGTTACTACCCAAATTTACATTCGTGAGAGAACTGCGTTCACACAACCCACTGGTGTATTTCCTTTAAGTTAAAGATCTTTCTTGTTTAGCTACAATTCGGGTCAATACACTTACTTTCTTCAATAGATACGGAGCATCTACATCGAGTTTGCATCTCCTTTCGATGTTGTGTACCGCGCCGTCTTCGCTCTTATACTCTGACAAAATATCGCTGCCAAGAAACACTGGAATCATTTTGCAAGTAGGAAAACGCTTTTCGTAAGCCTGTAAAAAAATGAGTGAGAGTTCATAGATTACAACCGCGAAATTGATTCTGTAACGGTGAAGATTTATCAGTTGGGCAATTAGAGGCATCGTATTTACAACCAGACGCCGCCGGTCGCTGACTCAACTATTACACAATTAATTCTACTTGAAGGCAATCACCAAGTGAACGTGAGATTACTAGTTTCATTAGCTTCGTATCGATAAAAGAGCTATTAAGTAGAATCAGTGTGATCGGATTGCGTAAATAAAAAGAGAAAATGATTCATCGAAAACTTCACCAAATGAATGAAAACGCTAAACTACTCACCGCCATGACTATCTCAAAAGGGTACTTATAAACCCTTACAGGCGACTGGTATTCTTGCACCATTTTAACTGCTAGTGGATGAAGCAAAAACTAAACAACGAGCTTTCAAACCAAAAACTGATTTTACAAGGCACGCCGGTGTTAACACACCACCGACATGTTTGCTTGCGTCTATACAGGAAGATGAAGATCGACAAGGAAATAATTCTGTGGGGTGGTGGGAGTAACAAGTGACGTCACTACTTAGTTACCACGCATTTCAGCAATGGCGGTGAATCCTGGTATCGTCTCGTGACAGTAACATTACCTTTCGTCGACTATTATTTATTTCCGCCACTTTCAAGATATTTGACATCTGCTTGCTTATGCAAGGTAGTGGTCTCAAGCAACCATATTCTCTTGGAAAGTCCTTGATTTCAATCGAGTGACCATATCACGTGAATAACAGCTTCCGTGCGTGTCACGTTCAAGAAAAGTGTCACAAGATTTCTCTCACAGAAGATTGAATAACTATAGCAACTTATTGCATAAGTAAGTTTGAACCGCAACTTGAAAGAGCCCCATCGGTTTCGGAGTTCAATTCAAACATGAGAGACCTCCAAGAGGAAGGATATCGCCCCGCACCAACGGAAAGCTCGCCTTTGCTACAAAGTGGGGCAACTAGAACGACCTTGATAGGCGCTAGAAAGAGCGACAAGAAACTCGATGCGGATAAACTCGTCAGAACTAAGGAGACAACCATGAAGTGTCTCCATAAATACCTGCCAATAACTTCGTGGCTTCCGAAGTACTCGTGGGAAAGCCTTCTGAGGGACATCATTGCTGGGTTGACTGTTGGATTGATGGTGGTTCCGCAAGGATTAGCGTATGCTACTATAGCTGAGCTTCCCATACAATACGGTCTTTACACTTCGTATATGGGATGTTTTGTGTATTGTGTGTTTGGTGGCAGTAAAGATATCACTCTTGGTCCCACAGCCATCATGTCCCTAATGGTCGATCGCTTTGCCAAAGAACAACCTCTCTATGCTATAGCTCTGACTCTTTATTGCGGCATTGTCCAGCTTTTGATGGGTCTTCTGCGACTAGGTTTCTTGGTTCGTTTTATCTCTCTGCCAGTTATAAGTGGCTTTGTGTCTGCTGCAGCTATCATAATTGGCTTTGGCCAGGTGAAATCATTGTTAGGGTTAAAGAAAATACCAAGAGAGTTTGATAAAAATGTGTATGAAACATTTAAGAACATTGGAAAAACAAATCTGTGGGACTTTTTGTTAGGGTCATGCTGTATTGTGATATTATTAATTTTAAAGAAACTGGGTCGAGTCAAGTGGCAGGAAGAGGAGGATATGACCAGATTACAGCGAGGGTGCAGGAACTTCTTGTGGCTGGTTTCCATTGCAAGAAATGCCCTTGTTGTAATTATGGCAGCACTTATTGTGGCAGCAGTAGATTCTTCTGGACACACAGTCCCATTTTCCATGACAGCTGAAGTTCCTTCAGGAATTCCGGATTTTAAGGTTAGTTTCTTATGTTATGCAAACCCTTGAAGCAACATTGGCAGGCAAGTTAACAAACACTCTTTCTGACCCTATGGAAAGTAATTGGTGAGGTATAGTGAGGGAGAGGGAGGGGTTAGCCAAGGGTAAAAGGGAAGTGGCCAAAACTGTTCAAAACTGTTCATCAGCTTTCTGAGGAAAGGCTTTTTCTTTGCCTGTAGGTACCTCAAAAAACCACTATGATATAAACACAAAATGTTTGGTTTACAAAAGGTTTAATTAGGGGTAATAATTTTCAAAATGAACCTGTAACCAGGTGGATTCATAAAGACATAATATTGTAACTCTAGGTAAAAATTTAGCATAAAACCTAAAAATTTGAAACCCTGATGTTTTGGCCAAAACCATGGCCTTCATCAAGGGGAATGATGAGAACATTTTAAAAGTGTTCATTGATAAAGTTTGCACAAAGTTGAAACACTCAAAAAACACTCTTCAGCTAACAAACTGTAGTGGTTATTCATGCTCTACACCTTTTAGATGTTCTTCCAATTGAAATGCAAATTTGCTCTTTGTCTCAGCGATGTATAATGAGTGAGTGTACTTTTCTGCCTGAGCAGAAATTACATGTTTCGTTTCTTTGGATAGGTCATCGTTAAGTTAAGAGTGGAATGTTTTAAGGGTGATCTTTTAAAATCTTAAGCCGAACAAAGTCCATCAGAAATCCACCCATATAGAGAGACATCTGTTGTTTCACTTGCATCACCCAGTCATACACAAGAAGACTATTGTCAAGACTTTAATCTGACCTAGTTCTACTGAATCTTTGCCTCCCCACCAAAGGCCAGACAGATATTTTGTTTAGATCAGGAGGCATCAGGGAGTAAAATTAAAACATAGAGCTACTTAAATTTAAAAAAAATATGAGCTGGTAGTCTCTTGTGAAATCATTCAATATTTGGTGAAAATAACTTTTTTTTAATTGTTCTTTATGTTGCTCTGTTTAAATAATGTAACTATGAAGTGCACTGATTGGCTCTCTTGAAAGTGATTAGCCACATACAGCTCAGCAGCTCAAGAGTCATAATTGTGAATCAGGAGTTAAATTTCCAACCATTTTTTATTATATAAACAGAAATAAATTATTTTTTTATTCTTTTTGGTACATACTAAAACAATTATTCATTTCATTGTTTTGAAAAAGGTGGATAAATAATTACCTAAAAATAAAATACTTAATCATTGCTTAAGTGCCTTGGCCCAATTTTTAATATTTGCATGGTTAAAGATTTGTTGCGATTAGACATGTTAGTTTCTTGGATAAGGAAGATGAACTATATCTTCTCTGCACTTGTTAGCAGGGAACGTTAAAGAACCCATGTGCTTCTTGCTAAGAGTAGGGAACACAGCCACCAGTGTTGTGGTCTGACCTTCTCATTGTTTATTCAGGCTCCTATTTTAACCAGTTTTAAGAGCCCAGCTGGACCAGCCTGTTTAAATATTGCAAATGAACAAAGTAATTGAAAGAGGGCAAATCCCAGAGGATCATCAAATAGCCTGAAATGGGCAACAAAATAAACTAATTTAAGAGGTTTATGAGTACCACCGGTAAACTGTTTCTCTAACTGAACCCCTCCGATTCTTAAACTGTTTAACTTTCATTCGTTTTCTCACAAACCTTGGAGACCTGCTGATAAGGGGAATTAGGAAATGTGTTCTACTAAAACTTTGGATGAACATGTTTTCAAATCTTGTAATCACACTGGATGTGAGTCACATGAACCATGTTTAGTGTCTCAGCTATGATGCATGGTCTCAGTAAAACTGGTTGAAGGGTATCCAAAATTCTAATTGGAAGGTCGAAACTTTTCCTCCATTGGGAGCACTCAGTTGTTATCTAGAATACTTGCGGTGTTCATGACTAAGAATATCAGAATTTTGTGGCTTGATCACTGTTAAATTGGAAAAGTACCTTTTCACGGTGTACACATTCATATGTCAACAACAGCAAAAAAAACCTTGTTTCGGCTTGTGAAGATGTCACTTTTCATCATTTTATTCAAGTTGATTACATAATCCTAAGGGTTGAGTTACGAAAGATGGCCACATGACAAACTTTATATAATGAATCTGGTACAGCACGCGTAAGCAAACTTCCTGTTCATGCAGACAGTGTGAAACCAGAAAATATGGCCACATGACAAGCTACCTACCGTGTGTGCGAAATCACTTTTCTGTGTAGATAATGACTCCAGAAAATTTGGCCTCATGACAAAGTACATGCTGTGAAACTGTGAGAAACTGTGAGAAACTGTGAAAACTGTGAGAAACTGTGAGAAATCATTCTTCCGTGCAGAAAGCACGACTTTGTTTAAAATGGCAACATGCAAACTACATTTTAGGCCGGAAACTATGTGCGAAATCTCTTATTAAGAAGTTAGGAAGTGACTCTATAAAAAATAACCACATGAGAAACTACAAGCTGTGAAACTGTGTGTGAAATTATTCTACCATGCAGAAACGGTGAATTCACAAAAATATCCACGTGACATTGTGCTGGGGAACCCCGTGTAAAAATTACTCTTCTCTGCAGACGGTGAAATCTCAAAATCTTACAGGATTTAAAAAGTGAAGGGAAAGACACTTCGCTTAGTCTGTAGATTTACATCATCATCTTGACTGCCCCCTTCACCTACAAAAAAAATACAGGTAAAACGAAATTTCCATCGTGGAAATTCGATCCATCTTACTTTTCACGTACTGTTGGAGATCGGCATAATTATTAAATCTTGATGACAACGCGAACTTTGAACTCCACGCTTAAAAAAAAACGCGACGAATTAAAGCGTTAGAGTGTTAAGTACAATAGGCTGGTTTTGTTTTTGTTTTTGTTTTTGCGAATTGACTGAGATGTTTAACAAATTAAACCACGCCTGTACTCACCCAACAGCAGTCATTTATTCACCTGTTTGCGTTGGAGACATCTGGTCCACTTCGAAAATTCACCTATCATGACTGCTGAGGAACAGTACATTTCCACTCAACCTTGCACGCGTACATCTCACGTGCAGGTCCCTTGAAAGAACCGCACTATACTACCACAACATGTTTTCGATGTTTTTTATGCTTAGTTCACGTACGCGTATGCAGATACATATATTTCTTACGTACTCGTGTGAAAACGCTGTTTCAAAAGTTTTTTCTGTCAAGACCCTCTCCTGCTATTTTTTTTTAATTAATATTAAACAGGAAACAGTTTTCCATTTTTCTGCATTTTTCTTACACCAAAAGAATTCGATGTATTTGCTACACCCTTCTTTCAGTAGTTTTTTATTTTATTCGGATTTTTTGGATTGATGGCTGCATCGCATTTGTAGGACCACTCAAAGCCCTGATCTTTCTTAACAACGCCGGGTATTCTGATCGAGTTGGAAGAAATTATGGAAGAGAGTTGAAAGAAAAGAAAAGTAGATTCAGCTAAGAATTATTTTAAGAACAAACCTCATAAAAATTGCCGACCAATCTCTGAAAAGGCGGTTGGGTCGGGAAAGAGTTCGAATTTAGGAGAAAAAGCGGTTACGTAACTTAGTAGCCGTTCGTATACTAAGAAATGTGAAAACGTGTTTTGGTGAAGCGAAGATAACACAAAAACAAACAAAATGAGTAGACGAAGGAATTAACTTATTTTATAAAGGTGGTCAAATGAAGAAGAAGTGCGAATAACGTGGTTTGGTGGTGAGAAGTGATCAGCTGATTTGCAGCCTGTCTTTACGTCGCCAAAAACAAGAGGTGAATCACGTGAAAAGGATGGTTTTCAAACTGCCCATAAAATTATTGCATTATTGTCAGTGATTGCAGAAAGGAAAATTTTCATTTTGCAGAGTTCGTCAGCTCTTGTGCGGTGAAATGGCGGTGGAAAAAACTGGAAAAGAGGTGAGTACTAAAACGCCCACGGGTGACCTCACATCATACTAGAATTTCGTAGAATGAAAGTTTTCTGTTTTAGAAAAAAGCGTTCTCGAAAAATGCTATACGATGCTTTCAATTGACCGATGAAAGGTTAATTGTCGATTTCCAATCGGTTTTTTCCTTCTTTCCTTGAATTCTGCACAACTTGAACTCCTCTCGTTACTAAATATTGGATTTTAATGTATGCAAACATTGTCTCTCTGATTGTTTAGTAACGCCGGCAACCATGTGAATACATGAATAGTTCAATTGGACATGGTTGATTGGTGGGTTTTCCCAAATGACCTGCTTGCCGTAGGCTAAAACAAAATGCAGAAATCAAAACTTATACAACTCAGGTGATTACCGAGTTATTTCGCTGTGACCGGTTCAGAATTCTGCCGATGCCGTTCAGTATCATTCCGGTTCGAACGCCCGTCAGCGTGTCATTTTAACATGAGTTGCTCTGCTTTACAGGGGAAATGCATGGAACACTGTTCTCCATTACCGGTGAAGGCGTTTGTGAAGAAGCGCTTTCCAATCACGTCTTGGCTGCCAGAATATAATCTTAGGAAGCTACAGTGCGACGCGATTGCCGGCTTAACTGTTGGTCTCATGGTAGTTCCTCAAGGTCTTGCTTACGCTCAACTGGCCGGACTGCCACAACAATACGGACTGTATTCGGCGTTCATGGGCTGTTTTCTTTACTGTATTCTAGGCACGAGTAAAGATATTACTTTGGGTCCGACTGCGATTATGTCGCTCATGGTATCCGCCTACGGGAAACCCGAAATACCTAATTACGTTGTCGCTTTAACTTTATATACTGGAATAATCTTACTCGCTATGGGCCTTCTTCGATTGGGATTCGTTGTAAATTTTATTTCGATTCCAATCGTGAGTGGGTTTACTTCCGCGGCGACCATAATCATCGCGTTCAGTCAGCTGAAAGATTTGTTTGGATTACAAAAAATTCCTCGTAAATTTACACATAACGTGTACTACACCTTCAAGAATATCGGTCAGACAAAGAAATGGGATGTAACATTGGGGTTAATATGTATAATGATTCTGATAACCCTGAGGAAGGTTGGACGACTCGAGTGGGTGAGCCGCAAGGACTCGAGCGACTCCAGATGGTTGAAGGCGGCAAAAAAGGCGGTTTGGCTGATTTCAATCAGTAGAAATGCTCTCATTATTTTGATCGCTGCAGTTGTTTCTTCGTCTCTCTATCAGCATGGCCATAAAGATATTTTTACTTTGCCATCGCGCATTAAACCCGGTCTTCCACCTATGCAGGTAATTAAATGTTTGCTTGATATTTTTCATGATCATTTGAAGTGACACCTCATCGATGTAATTGCTCTACCGGTCAAGTATATAATTCGCTTCACAAAAAAATGTTAAACATTTCGTGATATAAGTGAATTTGATTTAATTCTCTACGGATGACTAAGGAACCTACAATGAGAATGTCACATCGACTGAGAGTTTTCGCGTGAATTCTTAAACGGTTGAAACGCTCATGCTCTCGGTCAAATTTTTAAATGGAAGGTAAGCAGTCTCTTTCGCGGCCTCTGATTGGGCAAAAGCTTTGGAATTCTTCCAAGCGCGCGAAAAATCCCTTGGAAACGCTAGCCATCGTTTGTTCCAAAAGTGAATTTTTTTCATTCAGAAAATAATTATTTCACATGATCTTGAAGTGTTTTGGCTAACTACACGTTTAAGCTAAATGTAAAATACCAAATAGTATGTCCAGAATTATGTCACTAAACTTTGCGTTTGCCTAGCTACTAATTTTAATAGTTGGTACAACTGACTTTTCCCAATTAAAACAAAGTGAAGAGCAAGCAAATAAAATAAAGTAACAAGTTATGCTAATTCCAATTTTTTTTTTACAATTATTGTTTTCCATCATTAACCACAGATTCTAATGATTTGAAAAATTTTACCAGGTGAACGACATCTGTTTATGATTGTTTTGTGTTGTTGAATTTTTTTTTTCCATTGATCTTACATTTAGTATAAGAAAATACAATTACTGACCGAAGGAATAATTTCTTTGAAGCATTCATTCACAGTATTTGAAAACAAATTTTCTTTAGTAATCTCTCGCAAGCAACCTTCAAAGTCACACCTTAAAATTTTTATATTCCAATTTGTGGATTAGGAAGCTTAGCTTATGAAGTTTAATATGAAAGTGTTTAAATGTGCTTATTTTTATATTTATTATTTTTTTTTCTAATGCAACACATATTTACAAAATTGTATTTATTAATAGTCAAAAGCAATGTGACTCTACATCACCATGCATAGATTGTTCTTAGAATTTTATTCTTCAGTTTTTTTTTTCCTTGCAAATGCTGCATGATGATTCTTTTACTTCCTTTCGCCTTTTAAATTTAGTAGCAAAAATCACTTACCTTAGATACACCCACTGGTAATTGCAGTGATGATGTAATAGAAAAAAAGCAATAAGAAAAAAGGAATATTCCAGTTTAACAGCATGTAGCATTAGCATATGGCATAAGTATATAAATTTTTTTTTAAATTTTGGACTTGCTTGGAATTTCTAAAAAAAAATCTGATACTCCAAGATATTTGAAGTAATTTATCACTGGAAATTCTGTGAAAATTGTTCAACTCCTGGGCATACAGCCAGTGGGTAGCTTTTATATGTTAATAAATTCCTGTTTGGCCTTTTCCCCTTTTTTTTAATTTTGCTTTTAACCTTTTTTCTATGACAACACCATTGCAACAGGGTGTATGCATATATTAATTTCAAGGTTTTAAGATAGGGTCTTTTAACTTGGAGAATGTACATAATAACTACAAATTCCTTCATCTGAACTTATGAATTTTATTGACTATAGAGAGAAAGTGAGAAAATGGTTTTGAGGTCTCAAATTTGAGAGCTGCTTGAAAATTTTTACTGGGTACAACACTTTTGTGAATCATTATTAGTGAATTGGTATTCATGATTACTACATGTCTATGGCATGCACATGAATTAAAAAAGAGGAGAAAAGGTGTACGATTAATGAGAAACTCATAAACCATCTTGCTTGCATAGACCCTACCACTTCTAAGCAAATTATATTTACATAAAACATCACTAACTCTTTTAAGTATTCCTGAAAGAAGAAAAGTATGATGAGTGAAATTCAGTAAATATGAATAAGGGAGAATAACAAATATCTGTGCTATAACTATGTAATTACATTCAATGAAATAATGGAGATTGAATATTTTGTATATACTGAAGAAGTCTTCCTGAAAAGCCCCATCACTATTGACATCACTTCCCTTTTAACACAATTTAACCCTCTTACTCCTAAGATCTTGTTAGTAATTCTCTTACTGCCTGCCAAATGATTCTCAATATGTTAGCTTGAAGAGTTTAGTAATCCCGTAATTGATATTTTTCTTTATTCTCATCACTTGTCTGCATGACATTGTATAGATATGGTAAGGAGAAATTCTGTCTTGGTCACTCATGTGAGTTATAAGGGTTAAAAAAGGATGGAGATAAAGATGCTGGGTAATGTGTTAAGGGCTATCCTGCGATTTTTGCAAAAGTGAAAACAGCATTCAATGATGATTCTTTGTACCAGAGGGGGCTGGGGGATGTGAGTGTGGGAGAATCTATGGGGAATAGGAGGGGTATAGAAGGGGTATGGGAGAGGAAAGGGTCAAGGGGTGAAAGTAACAAGGTTAGGGGTGTGGGAGAATCCATGGGGAATGGGAAGGTTATGGAATAGGAAAGGGCACAAGTGATTCTAGTAACTGGTGAGACAGAAGTTGAAGGTGTGAGGGGTTTTTGAACAGGGTACTGTCACTAGTACTCTCACAGTTTCAAAGTATCAAACTTCATTTTCTTTCTTTAAATTTTACAGGCACCTGCTCTGAGCTTTCAAGTTGGCAATGCCACAAGAAGTACTCTGGAGGTGTTTAAGGACCTGGGACCTGGTCTAGCTGTGGTTCCCCTTATTGGCTTTCTTGAGAGCATTGCAATTGCCAAGGCTTTTGCTCGCAAGAATCGCTACACAGTGGATGCTAGCCAGGAGCTGATTGCCCTTGGTGTTGCCAATTGTCTCAGTTCATTTGTATCCTCCTATCCAGTGACTGGAAGCTTCTCTAGGACTGCTGTGAATGCTCAAAGTGGAGTGGCAACACCTGCAGGAGGTTAGTTTCCCAGTCAATACCGATTTTTCATGGATTTTTTTCTTCTATAATAGCAAGCCACAGGTTTCCGTTGGTAGTAAATCATCAACCTTTTTTTTTATAATTATAACCATAACTTTCAAATTAAGACTTGAACCCAACAGTTAATCTGTCGAGTGTTACTTTTGGTTCAGTATCCTATAAGGGCCTTTCCACACAAGCAAACAAAACAAGAATTCTTGAGACAAAATCAAAGGACAAATTTTGCCATGTTTTGCCAAGTTTTGTTTTGTCTGTTGCTTCTGCATTAAGAGTTTCAAGGCTGTCAAACTCTGTCAGCACCTGACCTGTTCAGAAGATCAGCCAGCATAGTTTGGCAATGGATTCCACCTCCAATTTCCAGGATTTATCCTAAGTCCTGATTTTATAATCCCTTAGTTTTGCAACAAAAGAAAATTTTTGCCTCTTTAGTAAACTGATTTCACTTCAATTACAAGCTATTTGTAACTTTTACAACAAATGCTCAACAAGTTTATCACAGTTCTTTTTATTTAATCGATTTTGTCCAGTTGTTACTCAGGACAAATTTTGATGGTGGTGTGTTTGAAGATTTGTCTGCTTCAGCCCAAATTTGTCATGTCATGGCAAACCATCCGCACTTGTAAAATGTTAGTGATGACAGAATATTTGTCTAAATAAACACCATTTTCACTAGTGCAAAAAGGCCCCTATGTTGAGAATTTTTTCATTCTCCAGGATTTGGCAAATTCCCAAATAATTAAGTATAATTAAGTGGGAGATGTGATGAACAGATGGGTAATTCTGAATTCTGGATTGATGGGGTTAGGTCAAGCTCCAGTCATGGCCTTGAGCGAGACTCTTTCTCCTTTTGATGTTCTACCACTGGTTGTTCAAAGGTTGAATAACACTCTCCACTAGATGAATCTCTATCCAGTGGATACAGTGGCTTGACCAGGGTTGGGTCAAGCTCTGGCCATGGCCTTGAGCAAAACACTTCCTCCCTTCGATGTTCCATCCTGGCCCAGGTTGTTCAAAGGTTGTGTAACACTATCCACTGGATAGTTGTTTTAACTGTTATTGGCTCTTTATACAACTGGACCCTGTAGTATAAATCTAAAAAAGAAGGAAAGTCTAGCCTCAACCTAAGCAGCTCATCCAGCCAGAGTTTTATCCTGACTTCTGTATTATGAAGCTACTCGGAGTGTTTCTTCCTTGCCCCCTCTGAATGGGATAGCTCTCAACTGCAGGTTATCCTGGGTCCTCAGCATGCTAAGCTTTGGGCGACCACCCAAAAAAAGGGAATTCTTAAAGGGAACAAGGTGAAATATTGAGTACCTATTCACCTTTGAGTAGCAATATTGTCAGTTACTTATGCCTCAGAAACTGAGATACCTCCTGGCTTCTGTATCCTGGTTAGTCCTGTATGTAGGCTGAAATTGATGACTTTTATTCATGTGGTTCCTTTCAGGGATTTTCACAGGTGCCATTGTTCTCTTAGCACTTGGGCTCCTGACAGACTCCTTCAAGTATATTCCAAAAGCATCCCTTGCAGCACTGATCATGTCATCAGTGGTAACCATGATTGAATATCACATTGTGCCAAACATCTGGAAAGTGCGGCGCATAGACTTGGTGCCTTTGGCCATCACCTTCTTTGGCTGCTTTTATGACATTGAAGTTGGAATTTTGGTTGGTATTGCAGTTGCATTGTGCATTCTCCTGTATTACGTGGTCTGGCCCCCCATTACCAGGGTCGCTAGAGGAGACTATGTGCTTCTAAAAATTAATGGAAATCTCAGCTATCCTGGCGTCGAACATCTGACCAATGAGATACAAGAAGTCACAGCTGCTGACCCTAGCCCACCTGGAATTGTAATTGATTTTTCAGTGGTCACAAGCATTGACTTCACAGTCACTCAAGCCCTTCTGACAATTCTGGAAGAGATGGAAAACAAGAGAATTCCTATGTTCTTCTCTGGTGTCCTGGACAGTGTGCGAAATATGATGATCTCCTCTGGGATTGATTCAGGCATTATTAATCAAGGCACACAAGCTGTCATTGACTCTATTAATTCTTTGGAAATAGTTGAAAATTAAATCAATATTGAAGCATCATTTCTCTCAATCCAGGGTAATGAAGTTTTAGGAAACTATTTTGCTTACAGATTAGGCAAATGAAACACCAAACTTTTGATGGATCCTTTAAATGACAACGGATGATTTATAACACTTTATATGGCAAGCTTTTAGGGGTATCCATTCACACAAAATATCACTGGAATTACCAGCACATTTATTGGGTGAAAGGTTTCTGGGCCATACAAGTTTGCAGTATTGTTAGGAGACATTTTGATACTTTTTGATGATGAAGAGCATACTTCTTTTTCTTATTGTTGGAGCTCAAATGTTCCTTACCTCAGACAAATTTTCAAATATAGGTTCATGTGTTAATCCATTTCTTTTTTTTTTTGTCTTACCAAGAGAAAACAACTGCAAGTCTTCTACTAAGGGCAAACTGATTAGTTGTGTAAACTATGTAGGTCATATCAATGTGTTTAAAAGGACCACAAGAGTTTAAAAATTTCAAAGTTTGTCATTGCTTTGGAAATGTAGAGGTTTCATTGGTTTAGTTAACTATTAAGTAGGTTAGTCAGAGTGAAATATATTTAGATCATTGTTAAATTTCATTACATAAACCCAGAAAATTATTCATAATGTTATTTAAAGACATAATTTACCAATGATTTCGCTTTCAATTCGACACATAAGTTATTTAAAATATATGCCACTGTGCAGAAAGACAGAGTTGGTCTTTAGGTATAAGAAGATAAAATAAGCACCTCAAAAGACAATGTGCTGAAAACTTGTCAACAGATACTACAGAAAATTTAGTATGAAAGAAAAAAATATCACATATTACAGTCATTAAAAGGAAAAGAATGGTAATAAGCCCTGTACAAAATGTTGATTTGTGAAAAGTCAAATTAAAACAGTGCAATGTATGAGCAATTATTAAATCAATATTCCAACCGTGTGAAAAAGGAAGGTTTTGAAGAAAAACAATCTCTATTTCTTGAAAACAGGCTAAAGTTCAATAGTTTTGTAATAATTACTGTGACATTCCTAATTTCTCCTCTCCAAAGTTAGATTAGTTATGAACTTTTCCAAAGGTCAGGCAGGCTAACTAATCAAAAGATGCAAGGCAGAAGAACAGAAATATGGTTAATATTGTTTTAATGATTGCACAATATTTGGTTTGGATTAAAAAAAATATATATTTTTTTAAATTCAAAGCATATGTAAGTATTAAAATGCAGATCTGTGCTCAGTTGTGTTAAATGCATTATATTGTTCATCAAATATATATTAGATTGTGTGAATCATTCCATTTATATTTTTGGTGGGAATATAGACATATTTTGGTTCAAATAGCTACAAAATAATTTTAGGGATGTACTTTATTAGAAATGTTTTGGTAAAAATTTTGTACCACAAATTAGTTAATCCTATTTGATGTTGGAATTTATTTGAGACATGAATCGCAGACATAATAATTCATACTGCTTGTAAATACTCAATAAATTTATTGAAGGGTTGCAGAAACAGTAGCAAAGAAGTATGCCTACTTAGCTAGACAATTGGATGTTTTGTGTTGAATGAAATGCAAAGAAAATGTATATTGTAATTTAAGGGCATAGGGTTGAAATAAAGTGAGGACATGACATTTATCTTTTATTCTTCTTTTTCATTCAGCTTACCCTTTGACCCCTACAAGTGACTAACATCTAATTTCTCCTTACAATATCAATCCTGACTTGAATACTAAGGTCACATGGAACAAAAGGAAATTTTTACCTACTAAAGAACTTCTTGATTGTTGAACAAATTCTCCTCATCAGTATCCTATGGAGAATATGCATACTAGTGTTTGGATGTAAAGGATTACCAAATTTTGTGGTAACTGATGAATGCACCCCATTGCAAGTTTGCCCCCAATCACTTTTGTGAGTTTGTCCTCGACTTCACCAGTTCACCCCTAGTAACTCAATTCTTTTTTTTTAATTCCTTTCATCACCATGAAACAACTTACATATGGTAGCTTGGGTACACACTGCTAAACATAGTTTGGATACTCAAATCATACAAAATATGACCAAAACAATTTTTTTCACACTTATAAACATGAATAAAGATGAAACTTTTATTGTTTCTTTATGTTTCTTTCATGTTTTTTAACTTTTCAGTCAAGTGGCTTGCCTTGTGATTAGTTGATAAAACACTTACAACATTTAAGTGTCTGTCAAGAGTGTTTTTGGGTCAGTGGGAAGTTCAAGGATGAAGCAAGATAGCTTGTTCTTAAAATTTGGTGTGAACAAAAGAACAAAATTGTGTCAAACCCACAATATTAAGACTGGAGTAAAAAAGCGCCCTTTCTTTAATAAAGTGTTTATAACACGGATGGAAATTTGCATGTTGAACGAAAATTGTTATGGTTTTGCTGTGAAAATTACATGTTGGTGGCAAATATATCATGATTTTGATAGGGAATTAATATTTTCTATGGTAGGGAAACAAGTTAAAAGATTTGGGGGGAACTAGTGAAAGTGGGGGTGAACTTAAGCTTTTCAAGGGAGACATTTTTTTTTTAAATACGGTCCGTTAAGGAGCAAACATTCACCATAAACCAATTTTGCTATGAACTAAACCATCTTCATGGTAACATTTTATACCGACACTTGATGTTGGCATCATGGAAGAGGTGCAATTTACAATATTTACATTTCAAGGTACAGCAGAAGAATGAGATCAGATTTCAGAAAATGAATTTTAACAACTCACTTCATTCTGATCCAGTCTCATATTTCATATTTTTCATAGCTTAATCAAACAGAACATCACCCAGAAAAGGCAATATAAATATATGTACAGCAAACTAATTTCAGACCCGCCCCATGACAAGGATAACTTTTTTACAGTCGGGAGCTTCTTAAATTGGCAATCATTTCTGTTATTCTCATGACCTTTAAATTTGATTGAAGAGTGATACTGTAAGGAGAAATTAGAAGCCAGTCACTCTAATGTGGAAGGACGTTTTTATCTCGTACTGGAACCTCCCCAAGCCCAAAAACAAATATGGTACTCCGTTATGTGCAAACGGAACCATGAAAAGAAGCCTATACCTGCTCTCAGTTCTTCGCGTCTACTTACGAGTATAATTTTCCACGGGATAAATGCCCATCCGTAAGCTCTTTCTCAAAAGTAGTGCTCGATTCTTAAAAGGTCGCACTTCGGTAGTACCTCACCTTTCTTGTTACTACCTGTTTCCTCATAGGACGGATAGATTGCGTGACTGTATGCGTCCAGGCCTGGTACGCGTCGGTAAACTTCGTTTCTTTTCGTGCATTCTTGACACTCTCCGGAGAGTTCCATACGATAGCAATCCCCGTATGTAGAGCTGCCGACGTGGCGGGCATTTATTGAGAGGCCTGCGTCTGAATCAAACACTCTGCTCGCGAAACCTACTTTCGTGCAGTTGACTGCCCGTTTTATTTTAGGATCTTTTGACCATATGCGAGCAGGATGAACATTTTCAGACTAGCTGGAGATCTCTCACATCTTCTGGCCATTCTAGTGTTATTATGGAAAATATGGAAAACAAGATCGTGCGCCGGTAAGTTAAAGACATCCTTTCAGAAATTGAACTAAACATTTTTCCTGTCCTTTTTCACGATAAATTTCTTGAGGGACATTTATCAGAATATGGCTCAACAAAGGGGTTTGCGTTCGCTAATTTTAACTGATTTTTAGTTCTATAGTGATGTAAGACGCCAAACCTCTGCAATGAAACACTGGTCTACATGTTTGTTGTACCAAGGACTGTTGTCTAATTTTTGTACACGTGTAACAACGGTACGGTGGCTTGTGTTTCATTTTGAGGAGCGATTGTTATAACCAACGTCTATGGAAGTAAAGCTTTATTATTTCACTGATACAGCTCTGCTGGTCAGAGTAAATTTCTCTTTGATCTTTATTTCGAACACTGAATTAAGATCTCCACGTCCTCAATAAACCCTTTGTGCTACGCCTGACTGTTTTCGTGAATAGCAGTCTTGGGATCAAATATCATTTATCATCCGTGGAAAGGCTTCGTTGTCACTCAATCACTCACCAAGAATTTCAGCAGTTTTTCTGGACGATGTTCCACAAAGAGGGACTGTTATTAAACGTATCATGAAACAACTATCCATTTTATCAATTGTCTGAATGAGCCTTTGGCTTCAAATCTTCAATGAACGCTAAGTATTTCCCTTAACTTCTAAATGAATAATATTATACTGCAAAATAATTAGATGGTATTAGCAGTTTTTGTGTGTGTTGAAATCATACCCTTTATGAGCCAAAAGCTACCATTTATTTTTCCCTGAAACTAAAGATACCAGGGAATTATCCCCTGTAAATTAAAATTTTAGCTGATACAAAAATTTGTTTCTTTGTTACAATTTTCTCAAATGGAAAAAAAGTAGAGTAATTATTATCAATTTATTGTAAAGACAGTGAGTGAGAGAAACAGATGAGGTAGTATTTCTCAGAGCAGATAATTCAACACGCTAATTTATTGCCAAGTATGCGGATATTTCAAGAAAACTTTGGCTGTAAATATATTTTGATATTTGGAGAAAGTGTTTACCTCTGTAATTCTGGGTCATCTAAGAGCTTATAAGCTGATTTCCTCTTTTGACTGAATTGTGTACAAACATTTAAAAATTGGTAATTTCTAAGAAATTTATCTTTTTTTAAACTTTTTTGGGACCACTCAGTTGTAATTTGAAACATTTGACAGAACGTGTCAATAGATTTTTCCTTTTTTTCTATTATATTTGTAAAAATTACAGAATCATATCCACATCTCTTGAGAATAATTTAGATAATTGATAAATTTTAGAAATTTAGAGTTCATTACCTTGCTAGAAAATTAGTGTTGTGTGGTACAGTAATTCTCTTTCTGTAGAATGATAAGAGCAAGGGATTCTTTACAAATGTATTCTTGCCAATGAACTATGGTATCGTAACTAACATGGCAGAGGCTTGAATAAAAGCTGGTTACTGGCAGTTACCACTGCCTGAAGACCTTTTACTGGCATCTGTGTAGCATGCAAGGAGGCTCTTGTGCTTGCGTTTTGCCTCACTGCCCCTTTTTCTGGACACAGCTGATTAATACACCATCAGCAGCAGTTTATCATAAAAGTTATTGAAATCCTAAGTGTAGTCCCTTTGTTGCTATGGAGATTTAGGATATCGGATATTTCCATTAACACATACTTCTTGTATTAAACACCAAAATACTTTTTCCATCAAATGTTAACTTTTTTCCATTTTTTCAGGTTTGTCAGGCAAGAGTCAAATACTTTTTGCCTTAGTGTTCAGCACACGGTACCTTGATCTGGTTTTGACATTCATCTCAGTATATAACACTGTGATGAAGATCATCTATCTTGTGTGTTCGTTTGGTACTGTTTACCTGATGCTGGTCAAGTTTAAGGCAACATATGACTCCAACCACGACACGTTCAGGATCGAGTTCCTGCTTATTCCTGTGGCTGGTCTGGCTTGTTTAGTAAACCATGAGTTCTCAGTTCTGGAGGTAGATTAAGTCAAATAATAAGATAAACTAACAAATTTTGGTATTGTAGAATGTACATTGCCTTAAAGGCTTTTCACTTTGGCAGACCAAAGCCTTTATTCAATCAAATTCACTGACTTTAAAAGAGTAACTTGTCATGTTTGTTATAGACTCACTCAGCTATCCACATGGAGAAGAGGTCTTCACATTTCACAAATGTCTTCTTGACTTAACACATCACCAGCAATGCCAAAAAAAAATTGAACTTATAAAATATATTTGTAGGTCATAATGATTAACTTTTACTACTCTAGCTATCTGCTCCATCTTTTATTTATTTATTTATTTTTTTATTTTTTTTATAGTTTTATTCATCTCCTTTTAGCTGGTTTGTTTTTATTAATATTTTGATTATTTTGAGTATATTTTCTTTTTCTTTTTTTTAAATCTTTACTGTAATTACTTCAAGTAGACTTAGATTATAAATTAATAACTTAATTTATTGAAAGAATCATTTTAAATTAATTTAATGATGTTTAAAATCTCAGCTTGAAGGTAGCAGAAGAGCTGGATTTTGACAAAATGTCTAGACTTCCAAATTACATGTCCTTTTCAGTGCAAAGTAACTTTGGTAAAACACTTGTGGCTTTAGCCCTTTAAACACTAAGAATGACCAGCATCTAATTTCTCCTGACAGTAATACTGTTGAATGATTCATTAAGACCATGAGAATAACAGAAATGATCATCAACCTAGGAAGCTTTGATTGATAAACGAATTCTCCTCGTCAGCACCAAAGAAAATAAATAAATTAAGAGTATAGAGAATATAGTTACTGATGTCAGGGTGTTATGGGTTAACTTTAGGCTCTGTCAGATGAGACATTACGATTTAAAACTAGTTACCTCTTACTTTAAATTTAAAATTAATAATTAAGAATAACTACAACAGTAATTCTTGAGAGAGAAAAGGGTAACAAAAAAACCCCAAATCCAAACAGCTACACTTCCTCCCATTTCAAAACATGATTGAAGTACAAGGAGTTTACAAAGCAAAATCATTCATGCATACATCCTTTGTTTTTTTAAAATTAATTTGGTATTTACATGTATTTGTTTGTTTCAGTACCAGCAATGGCAAAAATTACCACATCCCCCATTCCAAGTTGCTATCGAGGCAAGTTTTTTGACTTGTCTTAAAAATCAGTTTTTCCATTTTTGTTAACAACTAGTATCAAGTAACTGATAACATCGGAACGATGACCTTTTAACTATAACAATAATGACTGATAACATTGCAATAATCACCCATAAAATATTAACTAATCACATTCTAGTAGGGCCCTGCATCTATGAGATTCATGTGTAGTGTAAAAAAGAGTGTAAGAGTGCTTTTTCTGTGTGTTCAGTAGGTTATTAGGCTTACCAGCTGTTTTGCTTGGAAAAAGATTAAACCTAAAATCAGAGAAAGCTTATGAAGGAGCTCTAAGGCAAATAGATTTGCAAGATCTTCTGCAAAACTTGGAGTAATAGAGAAATGAAACTTTTTGTCAGATAAGAGTGTAATGCTTGTTCAATTGAAATAGGCTTATGATTAACACCATCAAATATAAAATCACAACTTGAGATGATATTCAAAATTGGATTGGATTAAAACCTGCTGAAGACTGTAGGGAGTCCAAATGATTTTCTAGTGGCTGTCACATTGGATGACTCATGAAAAAGAAATTTCTTTCATGAAAGGAGGATGTGTGAGATGCTTGAGTTCAAGATCATGGGGTCCTACTGAATAACATTTGCACATAACCATCATTTAACAGAACATTCAATACAGTTTTAATAGTCACTGTAATTCCTTTTGTTTTTTAACATTTTGCTGTAAGGGCTAATCCTGGTTTGGTGATTCATGAATTTCAATAACTTTCACTAATAACGACTAAAGGACAATTGAAACTTTTTTCACAATCATTTAATATTTTCCACTTTTAATATCAGGTTCACTTGCAAATTTTTTGCATTTAACCCTTAAACTCCCTTGAGTGACCAAAACAGAATTTCTCCTTACATTATTAATACAGTATCAAACAGGCAAATGATTAGAATAAAGAGAGATATAAAATAGGGGATTATTAGTTGACCCAAAAGCAAGCTCTCCAAAGTAACATAATTAGAATTGTACAGATGATGGTAAGGAGAATCACAAATGAGATCTTGGGAGAGAAAGGGTTAACTCAAAAAAAGAACGTTAATGGTTACTCAATCTGTTAGTTCATCTTGTGTAATTGTCTGGTGAAGGTAGGGCTGTTGTTGGTGATAGTAACTTCTTTGACTGGCAGCACAGGGAGATTTAAGCAGTAGAGTTGTATTCCAATGAAGTGGGATTATTTCACATAAACTTCAGAGATGTTCTCTACTCAGGTTGTGAAAAACATCCAATTGCCATCAACAGGTGTACCTTAACCAGGAAAATAACACCAAAATAAAATGAACTACTGTATACAAGTGTTTTTAGGGTGCTAGGGTAGATGAAACTATTTTATGTATAGTCATTACAAAGATGATTGAAACACTTATAACTGCCTTAGCTTGATATCTTTGGGAAAGAATATATTTTCCCATTGTACTAAATTCCGCTAATTTCAGTCTGGTATAAATGCACAACACTCCTAGAAACCTAGTTTTGTCTTTATAATTATCACTTCATTTTCAGGAGTAGCCTTAATTTTTGTACTTGCTCATCACATTGGAATATTTAGGTTTTCACAGACAAAATGGAGGTTTAGGACAAGAAGAGGCTTTTTGGTGATAAGAAATGCCTCCTTAACAACAATTTCCTTTTCAACTGCTTTTCTTACACTATCATCAAAGGAACTATATTGTAATCTTATTGAAGCAGATTAACTCTCTCTGTAGATCTTGTGGACCTTCTCCATCTACTTGGAGTCAGTAGCCATCTTGCCCCAGTTGTTTATGATATCAAAGACTGGTGAAGCTGAGACCATCACCAGCCACTATTTGTTTGCACTTGGTGCTTACCGTGCTCTGTACATCATCAATTGGATCTACCGATACTATTTTGAGGGATTCTATGACTTTATTGCCATTGTAGCTGGATGCGTACAAACAGCGCTTTACTGTGACTTCTTCTACTTGTATATTACCAAAGGTAAAGATGAGTATACCTTTTACCGAACTTGATCTTCAGCATTAAGAGTTCAACACATAATTTTTCAAGTTGGGAAGAGCAATGCCTTTATATTTCACTTGGGAAATCATTTCTGATTCGAACATCAAGATCATAAAAAAGGAAATGTTCACAAACCCTTCACAAGCCCTTGATTCTCAAACAAATTCTCCTCTTCATTACCATAGGAAATGTATAGAGAACAGTGTGGAGAATTAGCAAACTAATATACAAGTGTAAACGGTTAAACTGCAGAAAAGCCAATCTGAGAACATTTGAAATCAAGAGATGTCCCCTACACCCCCTTCCTCTTAAATGTGTTGATTTACCTCTTCTACTTGTCTCTTTCCTTTAAGTGAGTGTCACAAAAAAAAAGGTTTCACGACAACTTAAGTTTGCAAAGAGAATGATTGTATGTTGATGATGATAGCATTTACTTGATTTTGCCACTTCTACACAAAGAAATATCCACACTTCCTTTATGCAGGAGACTTGGCAGATTGTATAAGAGACTGGGTGGTTTTTTTTTGTTTTTCTGCAAGATTGTATTGTAATCAAGGGTAACTAGCATTTGTGAAGTAGTTGCGATGTATTTTTCCGTGATTGAGTTGACTAATAAGATAATAGTCTTCTTTCATATCCACTTTGATGTTGTCTCAGAGATAACACATTCCTCTATCATATTTCCTCTTTTATAGTTCTTAAAGGAAAGTCTCTGAAGTTACCAGCATAAAATGACAGGAAAGAGACCTTTGGTTCATCCGAGCAAGATGACAATTTGCTAGTAAACTTGCAGAAAACATATCACTGTAATTTTTAGTGTAACATTAATTAATTCCATGAGGTGTCCAAGCTGTTTTTTCATCTGAATATTTTTGTAGTTTCGTGGTTGGTGTTTGAAAACTGTGCAAACTATTACATGGAAAGTCTTTATTGCAGTTGTATGTTTAACTCCATTTTTTAGCAAGTGAATAAGTTGCTTTTCAGTGTAATCTTATAAAGAAATCAGAAATGATTAACTTAATCGAGAAAAACAAAGAAAGTATAGTTAACAACAAACACATTGCATAATCTTCATTTGGAATTATTTGCATGCTTACAGAGATTGCTATATCAAGCAGGTTTATGTCATAGAGGACAAATTTATTATTGCTTAAACCTTTAAGTATCATTAATTTTTTTTTTCATCCATTTTCATTCCTTGCTGGTCTTGATAATTATTATGCAAACAGTAGTAAGAACCAGTAATTTGGAAACAATCCAATTAAGTTTTGGAACTGGAACATTAAAGACAATTCAAGTTATTCTTTGCATGGAAGCCAATGCAGTCATACAAAGAGGAACATTTTCATGTCATCCTAATCTGAGAGAATTTCAATCAGCCCAGGAAAATTTGGAGGACCACACCAACTAGCTGTCTACATGTTTTCATTAAAATTATTTTCTGTTGCAGAAATCCATGATAACACAGTTTTTCTCTTCCTTTATTAATTCAGGAATCACTTTATCTGAAAATAACTGTGTATTTAATTGAGTCAGTAGGGTTTGATTGTAATATTTTTTTAGAGGATCTTTTTAATACTATCAGTGTTAGATATTAATGTTCTATTAATATGTAATGCTAATAAATAACTTCAAGTGCTTTGGTCCTCCAATGTTTGATTGTCTTTCTTATAATTAAGCAATTACATATAGATTTAAGTTAAAGTTCTTATTTTATAAATGATAAATAGACCTATCTTACATTTCTGTCCACCAGTCCACTTCAGGGTTAATGGGCAGTTAAGATATCTTGGTCTTCATCAATCATGTAACCAAAATTAAACTTAGTGGAGATTATTGGGATAACAATCTCATATTCCATAGAAAAGTTTTCTGTGCAAATTTGTCACAACCTTGCCTTGCTTTACATTTACTGAGATACAGATGAACCTGCCACTGGATAAGCACACTAAAAGATTTCACTAAGTTTGCCCTTTAGACTCCATGGAGTATGGAAGAAATGAAATATGTAAGACTTCTCAAGAGTGGATGTAAAGTGACGAGGGCGTATTTTGAGCCAGGTGGAGAAAAAGCCCATCAGATGGATTCCATTTATACCACCTAAACAATGTAGACTTGGAAGTTGGCAAGTGTTAGTGTAAAGTTGCATTTGAATGCTGCTTTACTGTGGTGAGAGCTTTCATCAAATGAAATAAAACTAGAAAAAGCATATTTTTATGCTCTTGGTGTATCTAACCATACCAAACTCAGAGAATTGTTCCCACAAAAATGAGAGTACGTTAAGACAAGCAATGACAAACCAACTAAATATGCATGTATCTGGATCCCCCTGCTTCCAGACACCACTCACCTCAACCTACTGAAAATAATGCCTTCTACCGCCGCAGAGAAAGAACTGGGAAGGGTCGTGTCCGAGAATGAATTAAGGATTGTCAGGAATTCATCCATAAAATAAAGCTTTTTGAATAATGCTTTGTTTTCGCTACAGTTAAAGAGCTCAGGCTTACGTCTTACTCTCTTCCCCCACGTTTCTCTCTTAACCCTTTCCACCCTAACAACAGTATGCATACTTTCCATGCTGTTCTTTAATCACTTCCTAAGATTCCGACATGGAGAATTTGTCTAACTGATCAAGAGCTTCTTTGGTCCGTGATCAGCTCCTTTATTCTCCTGACCTTAATGTGTGATTCAGGGGGTATGGTAAGGAGAAATTATATGTCAGTCACTGTTAGGGGTTAAAGGGTCAAGGCGCGCACTTCTTTTTCTCTCGCTTCTGAATGCGAAATACGTGCTTTGGACAGGCTTCAAGAATGGCGGACACCTAATAAGGCGTGGCAACTAAGCAATCTCCGAGAAACTCCTCTAGACAGATGAGTCACGAGACATATCTAGTTTCGATGGTTAACCGTTTCGATACGCTTTCACTTTTCACGATGATCCCTTCCTCATATTTTTGACGGAATACTACCTCATTCCAAATGACATTTTCCCTGAAAAACATCGACGATGCAGGATTTGGGCTTCGGGAAGGCTCGAAGTTGGAGAGTTTTCTTAACCGGAAATCAGTTGCCGACCATCTCGAAACCAACAACGAGTTAGTGAACGTTTGGGGAAGCTGTGGTCATGTCTTTGTCGCTACTAACGCTGGCCGAAACTTGCACGCTTTTGAATCTATTCCTCGAGCTAAGTGGACGCCGGAGAGTGAAAGTCTTCTTTTACAAGGTTAGGGGGTTGAAAAGTTCTTTGTTGACAACGCGTGGTATTATGCCATAATGGGATGTGGCAATGTCATTTTCATTTGAAGTATTCGTTCGAAGTTGTGTATTTTATAAGGCCCCCTTGGGTCCTGTACGTTAATTTTGACGCCAGGGACGTGTTGTATTTCTTCCGATCGTGAAACTGGAGAGGAATGAAACATTTTCTTTTCTTTATTTTGAAACAACTTCAAATGAACGCTTTAAATTCTCCTCCATCCAAGAAAATACGACAGAGAACCCAACAAAACTTTCGTTAGGGGTGTATGAGCTACCTCTCGGAGTCAGGGCGGGTCACTTCTCTGACATGTCAACTCGCCAACAGCCAGCTCACTAACACCATCAGTAAACTTGCTGACAGTCATCTTTGGTCAACTTGCTGACATACATAATTTTAACTTTGTTTTCAAAGGGAACATAAACAGTGCTTTAAGCCAAAAAATGGTAACAGAAATTAGTGTTGGCAAGTTGATTAGTGGTGTCAGAGAGTTGACTAAAAGTGTTGGTGGGTTGAGTTATGGTGTCAGCATGTTGGTTGTCAGGGTGATGACATGTCAGCAAAGTGACCAGTAACCTTGGAGTCTTATCAGGGGAATGTTTCCAATGATAAACAGTTCTCCACCCAAATGGAAAATGTGTTTTATAGACCTGTAGCTAAGAATTTTATGTGTAATTGTATGGAAAAGGTGACTCAAACTGTCATTTAGAGTGTTCCAATATTTTTATCTCATCATGCAAAGTTGATTAGTAGTTAATTAGGAGCAACTACCTAAGTGCTGCAAACTGGTTTTGTGCTTTTGCATGCAAATTTCAGCACAAAGAACATACATGCAGATAGTTGCCATGATTGCAGCCACTATATGCATACATGTGGGTTTTTCAATCCCTATACTCTCCTCCAGACCACTCAGTTGGGCTTACTGCAGTCCCATGCAGTCCCAATTTGCACCTCTGTTAAATTTTTCTGGAAGTGGATCTTGGATCGTCTTTGAGAGAGGATCAGGGGCTCTTTTCCCAAAGCTGACAATTTAGCCCAGGTTTACTGTGCCACACAATCCCTTCTCCCTCCCAGGAGAGAGAATAATGCTTTAAGGTCACTATAAATGAGCCATGTTGGGGTTCCAATGTTCCTTTTTATCTTCTTTGCTTGGTTTTTTTCAAAACCAGTTTGAAAAAACCACTGGTTTGAAAAACTTAAAACCAAGAAAAAGTTTGAATCCAAAGACATAAAGACCTATCCACTTTACCAGTTAAACCTCAAGAGTGACCAGCATTTAATTTCTCCTCTCAATAATACTGCTAAATCCTAGTCCCTCTCAATTGAATTATTTATGTTAAAGAAAAATTATTTTATTTTATTTTATTTGACAGACCAAGAATCTCCCATCATAAGTGTGCTGTCTAGCAATGAAATTCCATCCCTTATATTTATCATTCACCAAAACAGCATCACAGAATGTTGGGAATTCACTCAGTCAAATTACAAATGGATGAAGAAGAATGAATTTCAATTGAGTAACACAAAGGGAGTCAAGATATTTCAAGTTGTACTTCATCCTCTTGTAAACTCTTTCTTCTGGTGTGAAAGGCGATCTGTCTCTGCATCAAATTTAATCAGCTGTTGTGTCTGTGTGAGACAGGTGATCATTTCTGAGAGGCTTGGGAACAATACTGTAGTGTCTGTCGGCCCATTGGAGGCTATTCTTCATGGATGTCCTCCTATGTCACTTCATGTCATTAGCCGAAGTGTTTGCCTTGTTCCTGATTTTCCAGAGGAATTGAGATGTTTTGTACTCTTTTGGACATTTGTTCAGAGGTCCTTAAAGGTTTGTTAACTAAGCTTATCTATCAATAGACAGATAAACATTTTTCTTAAGTGTGAGACACAGAAAAAATCTGAGTTCCTCTTAAGGATTTAAACCCTGTTGGCTCTAGTTTGTAGGCTTAAGCTCTATGTGTTAAGCCGATCCTTTAACACCAACATCTAATTTCTCCATGAGGTATCATTGCCCAATCAAATATCTAGGTCATAAGAATAAAAGAAATGATCACCAACCAAAAAACTCCTGATTGTTTAACAAATTCTCCTTGTACCATAGACAACTTATAGAGAACACTATGGAGAATTCACATACTGGTGTTATTGAAATCATACTAATATTGTGTTTTTTTTATGGTAGATTTACATATGGAATTATGGTTTTGTTGGAGATGTAGATAAATTTGACTTTAAGGCAATAGTTGCAGAATTACTTTGCCCATGGACCTCAAGCACAAAGAATAACTTACATCATCTGGTTGCAGTCACATCTCATCCTACAACAAATGAACTTCTCGTAATTGACAGTGGTTTGGAGTTATTACTTGTCAAGCTTCAAGACAATGATCCAGTTGTAACTTCCCTCGTTAGACTCCAAACAGATTCTTTGATTTTTCATAGTGACAAAATTTTACATCTCTTTGCTTTTGGTCTCATTGTTGGTGTTGTGTGGTTTTCTGGTAAACTTTCACTTTATGATGTTGGTTGCGGAGCTGAAATATGTGCACTTGAAGACTTGAAAGGACAGAAAGTCCATGTTTGGAAATGCTCTCACTTGGTTAATTCCATTGGATTTTGGTCAGTCAATGGAATTTGGAAGCTTCAATCTGGAACAGTACTTGAAATTGCAGATTGCATCAAGTCCTCTGTTAATTCATCACAATGTGCAAGTGGAGAAAACAATTCCTTTGTGACTCAACAAGAGTCAAATGAATCTTTATGCAGTAATGATCCAAGCAAAAGTTTCTTCATAGCAGATGATTCATTGCTAAAAACTGAATTGGACACTTCATCAGAAAATTTTTTGATTCCTGAAATAGCAAAAGATCAACAGAAATTTGAGAGATCATCAGTTGGTTCTGGACAATCTAAGCACATTGGTGAAGAAGGTTTTTCTGGTCCTCTTTTTGCAGTGAGTCATTTGACTAAGTGGAACTTAACCCACAGGGCATTCAAGCTGGCACTGGACTCAATTGTTTGCTCAGGAATCCTTTCAGGTTCTCCTGTGGCATTTAATGAGATCCCTGAAGCTTTTCTCCATTTGTTGGTCAGTTCCCATTCTCAGGGCCCTGCAATTGCTCTTCTGTTGCTCTGGGAGCATCCTGTACACAGAGAATTTGTTCTGCTAGAACTTGAACAATACATGAATGATCTAGGCATGGACAAAAGTCAGCCAAAAAAGACGCTTTTGAATGAGTTGTTGCATCCATATATGAGTGAATTTCTCCTACTCAATAAACAGTGTAAGTCGGTAAATGACCCCAGTGTCATGGAAATAATGCAGTCACCCACCCTACCTACAAACTCTGTTACACAGGAGATCTTCAGCTTGCTGGAGACATTTGACAGCAGTCCTCTTGAAATGGTGCCACTTGAAAGGCTTAGCACATTGAGTCGTCAGAATTCACACAAGGTTCTTGAGCATGTGGCAGATTATTTGAAGATTGATTTTGAGGAGGATGAATTCACAGAAAGTCAGTGGCAGCAACGATGGAGAAAAATATACAGGTTTGTAACAGGCATATACAATAGAAATCTTTCTTACAGTCAGCGATGATCTTTAACACAACAACACCAAGACTTCAAAGCCAGCTCTTTTAGTGAATGACAACAGGCATATGTACTAGTACCGCTCTCAACATTTTTTTGTTCTTTTCGATTGCCTCCATGACATACTCAATACATTAAAAGTTAGAGAGTGACAGTCAAATCTATGGGACTGGAGATGTAAAATATGCTGACCTCTAAAACTCAAAATAAAAAAAATTGGAAAAAATATAAATCCATTTGTGTTGGTACAGGACCTCTCAGAGGAGTTGGAAGTTAAGGGGTTGATTAGGTGGATTTTCTTCACATTCACACATTCACTTAAACATTTGACCCTGAGAGTGATAGAAATCTAATTTCTCCTTTCAATACCACCCCTGAATCCCATTTTAATGCCACTAGAATAAGGGAAATGATCACCAACTTAAGGAGCTCTTGATTGTTAAATGAATTCTCCATGTCAGCACCATAGGAAATCTATAGATTATTATAGAGAATAAGCTGATTGATGTTAGGATGAAAAGGGTTAATGACACATTTTGCATTAATCTTACCAGGATGTCACCCCTAAGCAATATTTTGGTCAAATTTTCCCGCAATAATTTTTTAGTGTAAATGTAAGACAAGGTGCACAAAATGGATCATTCTGTTGTTTTTAATATGAGGAGTCTGGAGTAGATAGTAGAATGACTTCTAGAAATGTCTCTTTTAGAATTGACTGGAGAAGCGGTAGATGGCAGAGAAGTAAATTAGCTCTCAAGGACCCATATAATGCGATGTTGAACATTCTTCTACGGATGTTTTATGAGTCAAAATCTAATCGGTTGGTGAAATCAGTGGAGAAGGGAATTGGGACAGTACGGATGGAAGAATCAGATGACAGATCAGAGGTTTGAAATTTTCATAAGGGTTTATTATTGTGTCTTCTTGAACTGGTATCAGGCCCATTGATAAATATAGTCGTTATAGCATTATAGCCATGCAATCAAGGTCTGAGAATTTCTTTGCTGTGTTTTTTCATTTCAATTTAATTTTTCAGTTAGTTTAATAAACATTTGTGGTTGTTGTTGTTTTTTTTATGTTTTTTTTTGTGACTTCAATTTTCTAAAGGAAAGTAAATCTATAGAAATGGGGGGGGGGGGGGTGTGGAGCTTGAAATGAGCTGTCATTCAATTTCAGTTTATTTTTTAAGACCAAGTACAGAGTATAGCAACTCTAAATGCAATCCTACAGGACTGCAACATCAAGGGCAATCCAAGAAGACAACAATGCTAAATGCAATCCTAAAATACTGCACTGAATTAACAATTTCTCTAAACATCAAAACACCAAACTACTGTAGATCTACATCAAGCCTATTTTTGTGAATCATGTTCCGGTTTACCTTGGTCCTATTTCAACTTTTAACACTTTCTTTATGCTGTTTTCTAGGAGTTTGTCACCCAGTCTGTGTTGGAGTGTCTTCCTGTTTTAAGTATAAGGCACACCAATGCCAAGTCAGTCTTGGCACACTCTCAGCTGTGTTACTCAGCTGGGCAAGAGATACAAGCTCTGCATTTACTTCTAAGTCACCAAATGTGGAAAGAAGCCATTGACTTTATTTCTCATTGTGGAGAGGGTAGTGAAAATCCAATGTTACTTTTTATCATGTTGATAAAGGGCCTCCAGAGCAGGAAGGCACCTAGTAAGATGCTAATAGATGCCCTCAATTTAAAGCCCAAGGACTTGAGCACTGATGAGATTTTGGCAGTACTGAAGGATCAAGCCATTGAAACTAAGGAACCTTTTGCAAAGGGTGTAGGACGGACAACTGTGGGTGAAATGAGGCCTTTTCTTGATGCCCTCTTTTCCTATGAGTTGTGAAACCATAGTTTTCCATATAAGATATCAAACTTAGCAAAATATCACAGATATTGCATTAATGTTTCAGCCTTTTCACTCCCAAAATCTCCTTTAGTTTGTCATTCTCCTTCCTGTTTGTCATACAACTCCTATGAAGTGAGTTTAGAGAGTCTGGTCTTGGATCAACTAATAATCTCCTAATTGACATTTTTCTTTATTCTCATTACTTGTCTGCTTGATATTCTATTTATATTGTAATGAGAAAATTATGTCTTGATCACTCATGGGAGTTTAAGGATAAAGGGTTGATTAAGAGGTAACCAGCATGTAATTTGCTCAATTTAATCCAACCCAGTGCTGCAAATAGACAAACTTGTAAGTGTAAGAGTATTGTTTTGATATAACACCAAATTCCCTTATCTAATTAACAAGGAAATGTGTAGCCACAAGAAGGGAGAATTTAGTGTCAGATCTTAGAGATAAAAGGACTGGACCATTATTACTCCTCCTTTTGCTGTTTTTAGACTTGAGTCATACGGTCTCGTAGGGGTTTTGTGTAAATGTTGGCTGTTATTCATCTCTGGAAAATTGTTTCAAAGTCAAAATTTTGAATTGTTTGTCCGTTTTATTTCCTGTATGTGCTCTGACTCGTATGACTTGAATGACTTAAAAACTTACCAGATGATTTCAACGTCATCAGATATGAAACTAGCTAAATATACTAAATGAAGAACAAGAGTATTTGAATTTTTGAAAAATTATTATTTTCATAAAATATGTTATAATGTTATAAGTTTATATTTATATAATTTAATGTTACATACTTGAGATTTTGATAAGGAATGAGAATAAATGGACTTCTATTCTACCATTTAACTTTTTTTTTCCCTTTTTTTTTTTTTTTTCGTTTTATACATATGTAAGATTACATTTAAAACCCCTTTCTTTTGTCAAGCGATTTTTTCCGTTCGATGTGAATCATGCAAAGATTTTTGTTGAAGTTATGCGGTTTAGCTAGACGTGAAACTAAAAAACGGGCGAATTGTAATACATTGCTTTGATTTGACCACCAGGAAATTCGATATTCCTTTAGTCTCTTCGGTTTTCAAGTTTCTCCTTAACCGATGTTAACAGACTGACATGCTAGAAAAAAACTTTAAACTACGTACTGCTAAAAGGTAAAAATGTTAAAAACATCAGTGTTACAAAATGTAGTTAGTTCCTGTAACTAAATATGCAAACGAAATAAACATACATATATTTATGTATGCGCACGCTCATTGGATTTCTGTGAAATGCGTGAAAGATGTTCTTAGTCTTTCGATTGTCAAATGCGTGTTTAGTCTTTTACCCAGATTTCCCATTGTCAAACTGAGTGTGACGATTGTTTCTGATCGCTACATGGAAAAGTTCTTTATGTTACATATTATCCGCCCTCGTCTGGTACATGATTGGTTCCGTGAGACGACGATTGCGTCGCTCGCCTTCAGTAAGTCTGATAGCCCGTGTTCGTGAGCGGAATTGCTTACTTGGCGAGCCATTCTTACTTTCTTCGCTCGGAAATGTGTTGCTTTGCTCGTCATCTCCCTCATTGCGATCTTCTTCCGCTAGATTCGAATCTTGAAGATGAAGTGAGAAAAGATCTGTGCCTACTACAGGGGCAGACATCTTGCGATATCCAAGCTTACGAACATCTGTGGAGCAGGTAATCGCGGCGTTCAGCGCGTCCGGAAACTTGTCGCCGACGCTTGTCATTGGCGGACACATTGTCGCTATCTGTGCAAAAGGCAGGATTTGCTTCATTCTATAACGATCAAGGCTGCAATCTTCTCTAGTTTTCAGTGGTAGGCTTTCAAATTCAGGCACGAGTTTGGCCAGTTTCTCGTCAAAGCTGTTACTTTTCCGAATGGCTTTGTTCGCGGGCCGTGGAGCCCTGTTGTCATGTTGGAATCGCCTTTGAATACTCCCCACCAGCTCCCTGGGTGCGCGCGCTTTACTCCAGGTGAAGACCTCGTCGTCCCCATTTCCACTCGGTTCATGCTCATGCACGTCTTGTATTTGGCTTACATCCTGGTGATCCTCCTCTTCCATATAAGGCTTGGAGGTTAATTCCTTATAAGAAGAGGATAAATAATCAAACGCAACACAAAATCAGGTTCAGAGTATAAGGCAATTTTCGTTGAGAAATGAAGGACTGTAGGTTGCAATGTGTTTGATCTATACATATAGATCTTGGCGTTTAGACATCTAAAGAGAATGAAACCGCTCCATGGTCCTTTTCGATGGTGGAAACGAAAGAGACGGCCGAAGTTGAGTTGAACGAAATGTCAAGCTTTAACCATTTTACTCTTAACGACGTGTAAATTATTTAGACTCTTCCCCGAAGTCATTTCTTTTTCGCGTAGGATAAAATTAATTTAATTTTTTCATATATAAATTATTCTGAATTTGATCGCTTTAACCCTTTTCCCCTAAGAGTGACTAGCATCTAATTTCTCCTTACAATATCCCCCCTGAATCAAACATTTAGGTCATGAGGATAAAGGAAATGATCACTAACTAAAGAAGTGATTATTAAACAAATTCTCCTTCTCAGCACCTTCGGAATGTATAGAGAACAGTATGGAGATTATGCATACCGACATCAGGATGTAAAGGGTTAAAAGGAAGAAATGAGCTGATCATTGACTTTCACACAGAAGCATACAGGTTCAAAACCTCTTGAGTTCCTAGTCTGCTTTTAGGCTTCTTTCGTGCAACCCAAAGTTACTTGTACTATTTCGTGGATAATGTCTGCATTTCATCATAGTCTCCTCTACTAACTATGATTTCATATACGAAATGTATACAGCACACACTACTTAATATCATTAAAATCTTTACAGCTCGTAAACATTCTAGTCATAATACCTTTTTCGCCAACTCTGTCTCCAAAGTAGAGATCCTCTCCCTCAATTCCTCATTATCTGCTTTCTCTTTATTCAACATTGTCTTCGCAGAAACAAGCTCATCTTTGGTTTCGTCGTATTTCTTCTCAAACTGTCGTACATATTCGGTCTGCTGTCTGAGACTCAATTCTTTAGACTCCAATGCTTTTTTATGTCGCTGGTTGATTTCTTCCACCTCTTTCCTAATCTGGTCTACCTCTATGGCGGAATCTGTCGCGGATTTAGAGAAAAAATCGCGTTCCTCTCTATAAATTTTGGCACTATCTTCAACCTCTTTGCAGTTTTGTCTTAGTTCCACCAAAACACGTTCTTTATGGTTGAGTTTGATTCTAAGGTCAGAAATCTCATCGTGCATCCGCGAGCACTCGCTATGCACGGTTTTCTGGTTTTTCAGCATTTCTTCTTTCTCGGCTACTATTAAATCAAATCGAGCCTTCAGAGCTTCTGTCCACCGTTGTACCTCGTTAAGATCGTTCTCTTTATCCTGCAGCTCACATCGTAACTTTGCATTCTCGAACTGCACTTCGCGCAGTTTCATTTTCAGTGTTTCGCATATCTTCATCTCCTCTGTCTGTGATCGTAGTTGTTGCGACAACTTGTTTGTCTCCTTCCGTTCAATAGCGTAATCTTGGTTGACTTTACTCAATTGCTTCAACACTTCATCTTCTCGCTTTCCAAATTCATCTATTTGCTTTCTGAGCGTTTCATTTTCCTCGTGCGCTGTTAGCAACTTCATTTGAAGCTGGATGATAAACTGATTTGTTCGCCCCTCACGTTGGACCGCCTCGAACCGCTGCAGGAGATTCTCGCCCGTCTTGTTAGCAGTCGATTGAGCCTCGTTGGCCAAAGCGTCCTCAGTGGCCGAGACCTGTTTTTCCAAACAGTTTATTCTGCGTTGCAACCGGTTTTGTTCGATGAAGGCATCCTCGAGCTTTTTCTTAAGTTCATTGTTGTCTTTAAGGACCTGATCGTGACGTAAAGTTAATTCGTGTAATTCCTTGGTAAGAATCTTGGAGTAATTACTGAGGATATCTACGTCCAGAAAGGTAGATCCGCCACCTGTCAAGGACAGAACTAATATCAGTTCCATTCCCGAATATGAGGAATCATAGCCCAAGAAAAATTCTCTTAACCCTTCAACTCCCATAAGTGACCAAGAAAATATTTCTCCTTACCAAATCAACATAGTATCAAACAGGCAAGCGATGAGAATAAAGAAAAATATCAGTCAGGGGATTATTAATTGATTCAATAGCAAATCCTCAGAACTAACATCATAAGAATTGTATGGCAGACAGTAAGGAGAATTACTGATGAGATCTTGGGAGTGAAAGGGTTAATCGGATAAACCTTTTGGGTTACACCCACTAGAGGAATAGAGACGCCAACCACAGTTACGAAAATTTGCGTCATATCCTCTAATTTGTGTCATTTTGTTTGTGCTTCTGGGACATTCGTTTTCATTGTTGTTAGTTGAGCTTTTTTTTCTTTTGTAGTCGTAAGTAATATTTATTATTTTTATTTTCAGCAAAATATTTATAATCGCTTGAGCTGTAGTTTCGTTATTTCCTTATTCCGGTCACTTTGCTTTTGTACATAGTTTCCGAGTTTGTCACCTATTGTGTTTAATCCTTTAACCCCTTAGAGTGACTAGCATCAAAATTCTCCTTACAATATCGCCACTGAATCACACATTGATGTCATGAGAATAAAGGAAATGATCACCAACTAAAGAAACTCTTGATTATTGGACAAATTCTCCTTGTCAGCACCTTAGTAAATGTACAGAGAACAGTATGGAGAATAATGATGTTAGGGTGTAAAGGGTTGAATGTGTTGACTTTTCTACGTCCCGGGTTCATTATGATTCATGTTGTTGGGTGTCTGAATGCAATGTCGCTGTTAGGAAAATTTAACTTGCTTTTTTTACCGCCTTCACCGAAACATCGAACTAGTACAATGTTATAACCAAAGTTGGAGGTTAATGTCTAAACGCTCTTCCCTTTGAAATTTTGGAATTATTCAAAACGAATTGATTGAAATATCAAAACTTTTGCATGTATTAACTCCTTTAATACACGACGCTCAAAAAATAAAAAATAGTAGTTGTCTGCGAGCGCGAGTAATCACTGAATGGACTGGATAAGATTTTAAACATACCCGAAAAAAGACCACCTGTAGAGTTTCGACAAAGAGGATCATCTTTTTTTGAGAGAGCCCACTAGGGGACATTTCTATTCAAGAGATATTAATAAGAGTTTTGTTTCGTCTAGCCATAGTCTTAACTTCGCTTAACACATCAAAGAGTAACGAGACGAAATAGATCTATTCAACATGACCGCCATAACAGACGTACTATTTTTTCTTTCGTAACACGAACGAAATAATGTGTCATGTCCAGCTTATAAAGAACACAAAATAAATTAGATTCTAAACTTACCACTGATGATATGGCTCTTAACATCTGACAAGATGGGATTGTCACCTGTGTAAATAAGGATTTGATTGACCGTGATCAGATCTATGGCAAGAAATAAAGTGTTTTTGTATCGTGTTTTGGTGTGTGTGTGTGTCTTGTTATTTATTTAATCATTTATAATTTATCCATTCATCTATTCATCTATTTATTCATTTATTTTAAGAAAACAGTTAGCAAAATAACATATTTTAACGAGTTCTTATCTAAAGTTATTTTATTTCTCCACTTCAACACTTTCGATATGGAAATTACGTCGAAGATTCTACTCTGATCATTTTAAATTCGAGAAGTTTCGAGCTATACGTTTACAAAAAAAAAAAGACGTTGGCTGCTAAAAGATTTCTGTTAAAAAAATCGTTTAGATTCTTCCTCATTGATTACACCTCAATGTGTTCGCCGTGTCTAAAAAAATTCATATTTTTTATTCATAAAGGCTAAGGAAGTCTAGGTCAAACTGATTGGGGAAGTGAAACTCGTTGGTCGTCGGTTTATGCTCGTCGTAGTTTGCAGCTAGTTGGAATTTCATGTTGTTGTTTTGCGGAGCCGGAAACTGTCCGGTAATGAGCAAAATTTGAATGTAAATGTTATCAAAATCCGAGTTTTCTGAATTTACATTGGAAAACTATCAAATGGCAAACGTTCCTACGTTTCAACAATCAGCTCGTCTCTGATTTAGGAAACTTCCTGTTTGGTGATTATGACGTTAACACAATTAAAATGGTTCTATCTTCAGCTTATATCACTGGATTATTCGCTGAAAATTTAAACCTTTGAATTTCCTTTTAACGGCATGTTTGCTAAACCTGACGTTTGAATCGATTAGGCAACCCCTATTAAGTGATATTGCCATGTCCGCATTCAAGAGGTCAGCCAGTGATTTCTTTACGCGACCAGATCGTTCGGGCTTTATTTACAACATTAAAGTGGTTGGAGAGATAGTAAAAGCCAGTTTGGTCGTTTATATCTCTAATGCAACAAAACTACTTACTTTTTGTTGCACTTTCCCCCGTCACCATTTCATACAGGCTTGGATTGAGAATCTGCAAGGCGTCTATAAAGTGGCAAAATGCCTTCTGTCCCTTCATTTCTAGAATATCTAAGAACCTGCCAGCCTTTGACTCGCTCGTCTTCTCGGCTTGAATCAACTCAAAGTCTGCCTTATCAAAGGAAGATTTGCTGATTAGGTAGTCGAACAGAAACGTTCGATCCATCTGAAGATGTTGTATGATATGCAAGCGATGTTTTGTCAAAATCTCTGCGGACGTTTCTTCTAGTTCCATCGTAAGATGCCAATATTCCGTTCTCAGTAAATGCTTATGAGGTGAATACTACTCACGATTGATGGATCGCTCTCACTAAGGCGATGGTAAGCAGAACCGCACAGATCGTAACTTTTGCACTTGAAAATGAAATCACGCCTGGGTGCTGATCGTGCTTCTATACGTATGGATTTGTATGTCTGATGCGCGACTTTCGTTCAATATACATTGCCCAATCAGAGAATTCACTTTCACTGAAACACAATATGTGAAGAGGAGCGAATCATTTTAATGAACGAACATATGATCAATGAAGCGAAGAAAATATAAAAAAAGGCTTGTAAATGAACCAAACAATGGTATCGAAACGATACGTTTCGCATCGTGGAATTCATATGAAATGTTTCACACTGTGCAATTTAGTCTGTTTATTTATAAATTTGTTCATTTGCGATATTTAGACAAGCCAGCCCAGTTGAGCGTTACAGCTGGTTTAAGTTGGGGCCGATATTAACAATAACATAGTGAGACCACCACACCGGGAAACCGCAACTGTTTGTAAGAAGTGTGTGCCTTGACTTCCTATGATAATTTATCGCAAATTTTTGTTATGCCTCGTCTCTAATAGGCCACATTCAGATCATAAAGCGTAACAAAAGTGATTCTAAAAAGCTTTCGATCTTTTACCATGTTTTATTTTTTTAGGGGAGTCGACGAAAAAGTTTTTACTTGAAAAAATACGAGATAGCTTATCATAATTATACAGAAGCAAAGTGCGCGTATCAAGTGCAAAAATAAATTATTGAAACCCTGCAAGTGGCATCTTGCGATCAGTCAAAACAACAGCATACGATGAAAACAATAATATACAATGATACCTTCACATCTTTAAGGCACAAGAAAGTTGAAAGTCCGGCTAAACAGTTCAAGGAATTGTTCAGTCTGGTTTGTTACTTCTTTGCACTGAATTAACCCTCTTCAGCATTGAATTACCTGAAAACTGCATACATCTTAACCAATCAGAACTGAGTCATTTTTTCATGTATCTTATTAAAGGTAAAAAACGTGCACATGGACTCAAATCGCTGGTGCAATACGTTTTCAAACGCATGATTTTTAAAACGAGTCGATGTAAGTTAATTTCGAAACTGAGCATGTGATTCGCCAAAAATTCTCGCCATCTTGTTATCTGTAGCTCAGTTGAAAGGCATCCGACAACGGAATCAAATCTAGTTGGGATTCCATTCCAGACGGCGGACTCTGATTTTTTATAAGAATCTTTCGACTTTGCCAAGTGGAATCACAGGTCGGCAATATTTGAATGTTCATCACTTGCTCCCGGCTGATGTATTACTGATGTTAAAACCTAATGTATGGAAAATTTGGTAAACTTGGTCTCAGTTTATAGTGAAGAAAATACAAAATAATCGCCATTTTGCAAATAATTTTGTTCTGTTATCTGATTGAGGTGATCTGAACTGGTTTCTTCGTCTGTCCGACTCACGAAAAATTGAAATTTTTTAAAATATCTTTAACATCTTTGTTTACTTTAAGCCCTCTGAAAGCTCCGTATTCCTTGTGTGTCACTGCTTTTCAATAAACCTTCCACAGTTGAAAATCTTACGAAATTTTTGCATCTTAGAAGTTCCCATGATGTTGTTGCTTTCAACGAGAATACTTTAACTTCGTAGCGCTTGACGCACTGACAATATCATAGCGCCCAGGCCACTGGTCTCAACTCGAACGTGATGTCAAGGAATGACGACACAATGGTTACCATGGAACTAGTCATAAACACATCAGAAAATTTTTGCATCTCGATCGTGTCAAGTGGTTTCTGTACTGAGCTCGGAGTTAAAATGGATTCTTCGCTTTTATTACATGCTTCAAATGAAAAGTTCAGTTACTTAATGAGCAAAGACTTACGCTGCAGCAAAAGGTTTGTAGAACGATTTCTGGTCCGTATAAAACGAGTGCTTTGCCAGAGAGCCTATGGTGCTGATCTTCACACTGAGAGCCAACACGAATCCCTCGAAGTCTGACATGCGGGAAGCAAATAAGCAATAAGGTGGGCGTTTCCCGTTTGTCACTTTATTGGTTAATTTCAAGTGTGTCCGATACGCTTCGTTATCAGAATGAGTACAACAGAAATATGCTGCATCAAGTTTCTTTTTTTTTCCCTCCTCTTTCGCGAGCGCGAAATCATGATAAGATTCAAAAGTTTTGCTCATCCACTGCACTTATCAAAAATTCGTTTTTAACAGGCTTTTCACAGCGATAGTTTATTAAAAAACCACTGAATTTATGAATGAGTTGTCTCCTAAAAGTATTTATTGTAGTTGACGAAATTCAAGATTATAAACAAGAGAAATAAAAAGCTCGCGAAAAACAAATACTTTCCATTATGGAAAATCTCTCCTCAAATCACTTTAGTGCATTATAACCATGATAAAAACAATCAGTGTAAAATACTTTTATGAAAAAAGGACTAAAGCCTGACTCTATAATTGGAGACGCATTGAAACGTGTTGAATCAACCACAAAATCTCAAATTTCAAAATTCTAATAATCCCCTAATTGACATTTTTCTTTATTCTCATTACTTGTCTGCTTTATATTCTATTTATATTGTAATGAGAAAATTATGTCTTGATCACTCATGGGAGTTTAAGGATAAAGGGTTGATTAAGAGGTAACCAGCATTTAATTTGCTCAATTTAATCGAACCCAGTGCTGCAAATAGACAAACTTGTAAGTGTAAGAGTATTGTTTTGATATAACACCAAATTCCCTTACCTGATTAACAAGGAAATGTGTATCCACAAGGAAGGAGAATTTAGTGTCAGATCTTAGAGATAAAAGGACTGGTCTTAGACCATTATTACTCCTCCCTTTGCTGTTTTTAGACTTGAGTCATACGCTCTCGTAGGGGTTTTGTGTAAATGTTGGCTGTTATTCATCTCTGGAAAATTGTTTCAAAGTCAAATTTTTGAATTGTTTGTCCATTTTATTTCCTGGATGTGTTCTGACTCATATGACTTGGATGACTTATAAAACTTACCAGATGATTTCAACGTCATCAGATATGAAACTAGCTAAATATACTAAATGAAGAACAAGAGTATTTGAATTTTTGAAAAATTATTATTTTCATAAAACATGTTATACGTTTATATTTATATAATTTAATGTTACATACTTGAGATTTTGACAAGGAATGAGAATAAATGGACTTCTATTCTACCATTTAACTTTTTTTTCCCTTTTTTTTCGTTGTTGGGGTTATACGGTTTAGCTAGACGTGAAACTAAAAAAAAAACGAGCGAATTGTAATACATTGCTTTGATTTGACCACCAGGAAATTCGATATTCCTTTAGTCTCTTCGGTTTTCAAGTTTCTCCTTAACCAATGTTAACAGACTGACATGCTAGAAAAAAACTTTAAACTACGTACCGCTAAAAGGTAAATATGTTAAAAACATCATCATCATTACAAAATGGAGTTAGCTCATGTAACTAAATATGCAAAGGAAATATACATACATATATTTATGTATGCGCACGCTCATTGGATTTCTGTGAAATGCGTGAAAGATGTTCTTAGTCTTTCGAGTGTCAAATGCGTGTTTAGTCTTTTACCCAGACTTCCCACTGTTAAACTGAGTGTGACGATTGTTTCTGATCGCTACATGGAAAAGTTCTTTATGTTACATATTATCCGCCCTCGTCTGGTACATGATTGGTTCCGTGAGACGACGATTGCGTCGCTCGCCTTCAGTAAGTCTGATAGCCCCAGTTCGTGAGCGGAATTGCTTACTTGGCGAGCCATTCTTACTTTCTTCGCTCGGAAATGTGTTGCTTTGCTCGTCATCTCCCTCATTGCGATCTTCTTCCGCTAGATTCGAATCTTGAAGATGAAGTGAGAAAAGATCTGTGCCTATTACAGGGGCAGACATCTTGCGATATCCAAGCTTACGAACATGTGTGGAACAGGTAATTGCAGCGTTCAGCTCGTCCGGAAACTTGTCGCCGACGCTTGTCATTGGCGGACACATTGTCGCTATCTGTGCAAAAGGCAGGATTTGCTTCATTCTATAACGATCAAGGCTGCAATCCTCTCTAGTTTTCAGTGGTAGGCTTTCAAATTCAGGCACGAGTTTGGCCAGTTTCTCGTCAAAGCTGTTACTTTTCCGAATGGCTTTGTTCGTGGGCCGTGGAGCCCTGTTGTCATGTTGGAATCGCCTTTGAATACTCCCCACTAGATCCTGGGGTGCACGCGCTTTTCTCCGGCCGATGCCGGTGAAGACCTCGTCGTCCCCATTTCCACTCGGTTCATGCTCATGCGCGTCTTGTATTTGGCTTACATCCTGGTGATCCTCCTCTTCCATATAAGGCTTGGAGGTTAATTCCTTATAAGAAGAGGATAAATAATCAAACGCAACACAAAATCAGGTTCAGAGTATAAGGCAATTTTCGTTGAGAAATGAAGGACTGTAGGTTGCAATGTGTTTGATCTATACATATAGATCTTGGCGTTTAGACATCTAAAGAGAATGAAACCGCTCCATGATCCTTTTCGATGGTGGAAACGAAAGAGACGGCCGAAGTTAAGTTGAACGAAATGTCAAGCTTTAACCATTTTGCTCTTAACGACGTGTAAATTAATTAGACTCTTCCCCGAAGTCATTTCTTTTTCGCGTAGGATAAAATTAATTTAATTTTTTCATATATAAATTATTCTGAATTTGATCGCTTTAACCCTTTGCCTCTTAGAGTGACTAGCATCTAATTTCTTCTTACAATATCCCCCCTGAGTCAAACATTTAGGTCATGAGGATAAAGGAAATGATCACTTACTAAAGAAGTGATTATTAAACAAATTCTTCTTGTCAGCACCTTCGGAATGTATAGAGAACAGTATGGAGATTATGCATACCGATATCAGGATGTAAAGGGTTAAAAGGAAGCAGCATACAGGTTCAAAACCTATTGAGTTCCTAGTCTGCTTTTAGGCTTCTTTCGTGCAACCCAAAGTTACTTGTACTATTTCGTGGATAATGTCTGCATTTCATCATAGTCTCCTCTACTAACTATGATTTCATATACGAAATGTATACAGCACACACTACTTAATATCATTAAAATCTTTACGGCTCGTAAACATTCTAGTCATAATACCTTTTTCGCCAACTCTGTCTCCAAAGTAGAGATCCTCTCCCTCAATTCCTCATTATCTGCTTTCTCTTTATTCAACATTGTCTTGACAGAAACAAGCTCATCTTTGGTTTCGTCGTATTTCTTCTCAAACTGTCGTACATATTCGGTCTGCTGTCTGAGACTCAATTCTTTAGACTCCAATGCTTTTTTATGTCGCTGGTTGATTTCTTCCACCTCTTTCCTAATCTGGTCTCTCTCTATGGCGGAATCTGTCGCGGATTTAGAGAAAAAATCGCGTTCCTCTCTATAAATTTTGGCACTATCTTCAACCTCTTTGCAGTTTTGTCTTAGTTCCACCAAAACACGTTCTTTATGGTTGAGTTTGATTCTAAGGTCAGAAATCTCATCGTGCATCCGCGAGCACTCGCTATGCACGGTTTTCTGGTTTTTCAGCATTTCTTCTTTCTCGGCTACTATTAAATCAAATCGAGCCTTCAGAGCTTCTGTCCACCGTTGTACCTCGTTAAGATCGTTCTCTTTATCCTGCAGCTCACATCGTAACTTTGCATTCTCGAACTGCACTTCGCGCAGTTTCATTTTCAGTGTTTCGCACATCTTCATCTCCTCTGTCTGTGATCGTAGTTGTTGCGACAACTTGTTTGTCTCCTTCCGTTCAATAGCGTAATCTTGGTTGACTTTACTCAATTGCTTCAACACTTCATCTTCTCGCTGTCCAAATTCATCCAGTTGCTTTCTCAGCGTTTCATTTTCCTCGTGCGCTGTTAGCAACTTCATTTGAAGCTGGATGATAAACTGATTTGTTCGCCCCTCACGTTGGACCGCCTCGAACCGCTGCAGGAGATTCTCGCCCGTCTTGTTAGCAGTCGATTGAGCCTCGTTGGCCAAAGCGTCCTCAGTGGCCGAGACCTGTTTTTCCAAACAGTTTATTCTGCGTTGCAACCGGTTTTGTTCCATGAAGGCCTCCTCGAGCTTTTTCTTTAGTTCATTGTTGTCTTTAAGGACCTGATCGTGACGTAAAGTTAATTCGTGTAATTCCCTGGTAAGAATCTTGGAGTAATTACTGAGGATATCTACGTCCAGAAAGGTAGATCCGCCACCTGTCAAAGACAGAACTAATATCAGTTCCATTCCCGAATATGAGGAATCATAGCCCAAGAAAATTCTCTTAACCCTTCAACTCCCATAAGTGACCAAGAAAAGATTTCTCCTTACCGAATCAACATAGTATCAAACAGACAAGCGATGAGAATAAAGAAAAATATCAGTCAGGGGATTATTAATTGATTCGATAGCAAATCCTCAGAACTAACATCATAACAATTGTATGGCAGACAGTAAGGAGAATTACTGATGAGATCTTAGGAGTGAAAGGGTTAATCGGATAAACCTTTTGGGTTACACCCACCAGAGGAATAGAGACGCCAACCACAGTTACGAAAATTTGCGTCATATCCTCTAATTTGTGTCATTTTGTTTGTGCTTCTGGGACATTCGTTTTCATTGTTGTTAGTTGAGCTTTTTTTTCTTTTGTAGTCGTAAGTAATATTTATTCTTTTTATTTTCAGCAAAATATTTATAATCGCTTGAGCTGTAGTTTCGTTATTTCCTTATTCCGGTCACTTTGCTTTTGTACATAGTTTCTGAGTTTGTCACCTATTGTGTTTAACCCTTTAACCCCTTAGAGTGACTAGCATCAAAATTCTCCTTACAATATCACCACTGAATCACACATCGATGTCATGAGAATAAAGGAAATGATCACCAACTAAAGAAACTCTTGATTATTGGACAAATTCTCCTTTTCAGCACCTTAGTAAATGTACAGAGAACAGTATGGAGAATAATGATGTTAGGGTATAAAGGGTTAAATGTGTTGACTTTTCTACGTCCCGGGTTCATTATGATTCGTGTTGTTGGGTGTCTGAATGCAATGTCGCTGTTAGCAAAATTTAACTTGCTTTTTTTACCGCCTTCACCGAAACATCGAACTAGTACAATGTTATAACCAAAGTTGGAAGTTAATGTCTAAACGCTCTTCCCTTTGAAATTTTGGAATTATTCAAAACGAATTGATTGAAATATCAAAACTTTTGCATGTAGTAACTCCTTTAATACACGACGCTCAAAAAATAAAAAATAGTAGTTGTCTGCGAGCGCGATTAATCACTGAATGGACTGGATAAGATTTTAAACATACCCGAAAAAAGACCACCTGTAGAGTTTCGACAAAGAGGATCATCTTTTTTTTGAGAGAGCCCACTAGGGGACATTTCTATTCAAGAGATATTAATAAGAGTTTTGTTTCGTCTAGTCATAGTCTTAACTTCGCTTAACACATCAAAGAGTAACGAGACGAAATAGATCTATTCAACATGACCGCCATAACAGACGTACTATTTTTTCTTTCGTAACACGAACGAAATAATATGTCATTTCCAGCTTATAAAGAACACAAAATAAATTAGATTCTAAACTTACCACTGATGATATGGCTCTTAACATCTGACAAGATGGGATTGTCACCTGTGTAAATAAGGATTTGATTGACCGTGATCAGATCTATGGCAAGAAATAAAGTGTTTTTGTATCGTGTTTTGGTGTGTGTGTGTGTCTTGTTATTTATTTAATTATTTACAATTTATCCATTCATCTATTCATCTATTTATTCATTTATTTTAAGAAAACAGTTAGCAAAATAACATATTTTAACGAGTTCTTATCTAAAGTTATTTTATTTCTCCACTTCAACACTTTCGATATGGAAATTACGTCGAAGATTCTACTCTGATCATTTTAAATTCGAGAAGTTTCGAGCTATACGTTTACAAAAAAAAAAGAAGACGTTGGCTGCTAAAAGATTTCTGTTAAAAAAATCGTTTAGATTCTTCCTCATTGATTACACCTCAATGTGTTCGCCGTGTCTAAAAAAATTCATATTTTTTATTCATAAAGGCTAAGGAAGTCTAGGTCAAACTGATTGGGGAAGTGAAACTCGTTGGTCGTCGGTTTATGCTCGTCGTAGTTCGCAGCTAGTTGGAATTTCATGTTGTTGTTTTGCGGAGCCGGAAACTGTCCGGGAATGAACAAAATTTGAATGTAAATGTTATCAAAATCCGAGTTTTCTGAATTTACATTGGAAAACTATCAAATGGCAAACGTTCCTACGTATCAACAATCAGCTCGTCTCTGATTTAGGAAACTTCCTGTTTGGTGATTATGACGTTAACGCAATTAAAATGGTTCTATCTTCAGCTTATATCACTGGATTATTCGCTGAAAATTTAAACCTTTGAATTTCCTTTTAACGGCATGTTTGCTAAACCTGACGTTTGAATCGATTAGGCAACTCCTATTAAGTGATATTGCCATGTCCGCATTCAAGAGGTCCACCAGTGTTTTCTTTACGCGACCAGATCGTTCGGGCTTTATTTACAACATTAAAGTGGTTGGAGAGATAGTAAAAGCCAGTTTGGTCGTTTATATCTCTAATGCAACAAAACTACTTACTTTTTGTTGCACTTTCCCCCGTCACCATTTCATACAGGCTTGGATTGAGAATCTGCAAGGCGTCTATAAAGTGGCAAAATGCCTTCTGTCCCTTCATTTCTAGAATATCTAAGAACCTGCCAGCCTTAGACTCGCTCGTCTTCTCGGCTTGAATCAACTCAAAGTCTGCCTTGTCAAAGGAAGATTTGCTGATTAGGTAGTCGAACAGAAACGTTCGATCCATCTGAAGATGTTGTATGATATGCAAGCGATGTTTTGTCAAAATCGCTGCGGACGGTTCTTCTAGTTCCATCGTAAGATGCCAATATTCGGTTCTCAGTAAATGCTTATGAGGTGAATACTACTCACGATTGATGGATTACTCTCACTAAGGCGATGGTAAGCAGCAGAACCGCACAGATCGTAACTTTTGCACTTGAAAATGAAATCACGCCTGGGTGCTGATCGTGCTTCTATACGTATGGATTTGTATGTCTGATGCGCGACTTTCGTTCAATATACATTGCCCAATCAGAGAATTCACTTTCACTGAAACACAATATGTGAAGAGGAGCGAATCATTTTAATGAACGAACATATGATCAATGAAGTAAAGAAAATATAAAAAAAGGCTTGTAAATGAACCAAACTATGGTATCGAAACGATACGTTTCGCATCGTGGAATTCATATGAAATGTTTCACACTGTGCAATTTAGTCTGTTTATTTATAAATTTGTTCATTTGCGATATTTAGACAAGCCAGCCCAGTTGAGCGTTACAGCTGGTTTAAGTTGGGGCCGATATTAACAATAACATAGTGAGACCACCACACCGGGAACCGCAACTGTTTGTAAGAAGTGTGTGCCTTGACTTCCTATGATAATTTATCGCAAATTTTTGTTATGTCTCGACTCTAATAGGCCACATTCAGATCATAAAGCGTAACAAAAGTGATTCTAAAAAGCTTTCGATCTTTTACCATGTTTTATTTTTTTAGGGGAGTCGACGAAAAAGTTTTTACTTGAAAAAATACGAGATAGCTTATCATAATTATACAGAAGCAAAGTGCGCGTATCAAGTGCAAAAATAAATTATTCAAACCCCGCAAGTGGTATCTTGCGATCAGTCAAAACAACAGCATACGATGAAAACAATAATATACAATGATACCTTCACATCTTTAAGGCACAAGAAAGTTGAAAGTCCGGCTAAACAGTTCAAGGAATTGTTCAGTCTGGTTTGTTACTTCTTTGCACTGAATTAACCCTCTTCAGCATTGAATTACCTGAAAACTGCATACATCTTAACCAATCAGAACTGAGAAATTTTTTCATGTATCTTATTAAAGGTAAAAAACGTGCACATGGACTCAAATCGCTGGTGCAATACGTTTTCAAACGCATGATTTTAAAAACGAGTCGATGTAAGTTAATTTCGAAACTGAGCATGTGATTCGCAAAAATTCTCGCCATCTTGTTATCTGTAGCTCAGTTGAAAGGCATCCGACAGCGGAATCAAATCTAGTTGGGATTCCATTCCAGACGGCGGACTCTGATTTTTTATAAGAATCTTTCGACTTTGCCAAGTGGAATCACAGGTCGCCAATATTTGAATGTTCATCACTTGCTCCCGGCTGATGTATTACTGATGTTAAAACATAATGTATGGAAAATTTGGTAAACTTGGTCTCAGTTTATAGTGAAGAAAATGCAAAATAAACGCCATTTTGCAAATAATTTTGTTCTGTTATCTGATTGAGGTGATCTGAACTGATTTCTTCGTCTGTCCGACTCACGAAAAATTGAAATTTTTTAAAATATCTTTAACATCTTTGTTTACTTTAAGACCTCTGAAAGCTCCGTATTCCTTGTGTGTCACTGCTTTTCAATAAACCTTCCACAGTTGAAAATCTTACGAAATTTTTGCATCTTAGAAGTTCCCATGATGTTGTTGCTTTCAACGAGAATACTTTAACTTCGTAGCGCTTGACGCACTGACAAGATCATAGCGTGATGTCAAGGAATGACGACACAATGGTTACCATGGAACTAGTCATAAACACATCAGAAAATTTTGCATCTCGATCGTGTCAAGTGGTTTCTGTACTGAGCTCGGGGTTAAAATGGATTCTTCGCTTTTATTACATGCTTCAAATGAAAAGTTCAGTTACTTAATGAGCAAAGACTTACGCTGCAGCAAAAGGTTTGTAGAACGATTTCTGGTCCGTATAAAACGAGTGCTTTGCCAGAGAACCTATGGTGCTGATCTCCACACTGAGAGCCAACACGAATCCCTCGAAGCCTGACATGCGGGAAGCAAATAGGCAATAAGGTGGGCGTTTCCCATTTGTCACTTTATTGGTTAATTTCAAGTGTGTCCGATACGCTTCGTTATCAGAATGAGTACAACAGAAATATGCTGCATCAAGTTTCTTTTTTTTCCCTCCTCTTTCGCTCATGATGAGATTCAAAGGTTTTGCTCATCCACTGCACTTATCAAAAATTCGTTTTTAACAGGCTTTTCACAGCGATAGTTTATTAAAAAACCACTGAATTTATGAATGAGTTGTCTCCTAAAAGTATTTATTGTAGTTGACGAAATTCAAGATTATAAACAAGAGAAATAAAAAGCTCGCGAAAAACAAATACTTTCCATTATGGAAAATCTCTCCTCAAATCACTTTAGTGCATTATAACCATGATAAAAACAATCAGTGTAAAATACTTTTATTTCTATAATTGGAGACGCATTGAAACGTGTTGAATCAACCACAAAATCTCAAATTTCAAAATTCTATGAGAATAGGAAAGTGTCCACGTCAATTTTGAATGTCAAGTTCAAGGTGTGTGGACGTGAGTGGCCGAATGCCTGTGTCACGCGTGCCGCGTGACGCATCAATCACTGAGGAGGGAGAGGAGGAGAAGACAGTAGTTTAAAATATTACATTTGGAAAAAAACATAAAATTTTTACAATCAGCATCGTGCGTTCAGTTTGAGTAATGATTTCTGGGCCTTTCTCGCTAAAACATAAATTCCTTTCACGCCCTAGGTTATTTTTACTCAATGCACTATCAATTACTTCCCAAACCACATCTAAAAGGATTTAAAGAATAGATTATTCAAGGAATGAATGTTGACCTGGAGTTAGACAAGATAAAATAACTATCGTTTTATTTAAAATTTGTCTATAATTTACTTGTGATTTACAAAGTGTAATGTACTTCAAGGAAAATAATATATCCTACAAATTACTTCTCCTTATAGTTCTCTATGTTATAGCTCCTTATCTAAAATATTCTGTACCGAAATGACTTTCAAGCGTCATTTGCTTGCTAAAATTTAAAATCGTAAAATATTTCTACTGTACACACCTTCGAGAACAATTTAATTGAGCAATCTTCATTTTTACCAAAAAACAGCAACAACACTGTATTTGCTCGCTGCATGAAAAATATTTTTGTTCGTTTCACTAATTACTACGAAAAACGAAGAGTGTACTCGCTGCCCTATATAGCCATACGGGGTTTGAAAAACCAGCGGGCAGATATCACAGTTATATTTAGCTTGAGGGTCAGGTAAATAAAATGCACACACAACACACGCCCCAACCCGTCAAAACTTACACTAACGTTATCAGCCGGAGGTCAAAAACAGTTTCCGACAAAGACAGAAAAAATTTGCCATTGGTTCAAATTCCTATCACGTGCATTACGTCGACTCATGCAAAGTATTCCGTGATCAAGTCGTGTTCTCTTGAACTGTACCCCATGAACTATACCCTACTTTCTTTTTCATTTTACACATAAAATCCTTAAATCACTCGACAAGAAAATTCCTTGTCATTTTAAAGTCCACTTTCACCTGAAAACTTTGAACGTGCCTCTTGTGTTAGGTTTACAATTGTCGTTTTTAGGGAAGCTTTGCCGTTGCATTGCTCTTAGGCACGAAGACATGCCCGATCACACACGCGTGAATGCTGTCCGTTATCATCTCTCACTTTTACGTCTCTACTACGTTTTTAGTAAAACAAGACATCGCGTTCTATCTACCCCTCTACCTTACATTGTACAAACTCGATGCCTTCTTTTCAGCTTACACTATTTCTGCTAGATTCACGGCCTTATTGGTGGGAGTCAGTCCGATGTAACTTTCAGGTCTGGCGGGTACTTGAATTCCGAGACTGGAGAATTTGGGGCAGAAGAACTTCGAGGGCGATCCTCAGCTTTTAGTCTCACTGCACCAGCCCTCTTACGGAAAGGCTTTTCACTCAGAGTGGGCGACAACAGAGCCTCTTTAACTTCTTCTATTTCTCTCTCAGTGCGATCGCCATTGTCCGATAATAGATCAACAGAGAGTTCGATTGATGCCGGCAAATTTTGGATCTTCTTGTATGAGGGATCTCTTGCAGCCAGCTTGAATTTACGGCGATTTATCTTTTCCGTCTCTTCTTCGTTTTGGTTATCATCGCTTGAGGAAGACCTGCTTCCAGCGGAGCGATCTCCCGAGGATAACTTACTTTGTACATAGTTCAGGATCTTCGAAGGAGAGGAATTGCTTTTGTGGTAGATAGGCCGAGTTGGATTCTTGTGGGATTGAGTCTGAACTCGGGCTCTCTCGGTTGAATTCGGATCCTTCTCGCCTTTAGGATCGTCACCGGGTGTCGGCTCGAACAAATCTGACTCAAGGCTGAGAGACAGACCTTGAGATGATTTTGAGGAATCGGAAAGATTACGCGTTAGCCCATTAGGCAGACCACTGTCGTTGGAACGAAACGAAGAACGCACAGAATGGTTGTCGAAAGGGTTGTAATTGGAGACACTGTTGCTGACAGCTGGGATAAACATACACTCCAGAGCGTTGTAAGTTGGTGCGCTCTTGAAGAGGGATCTGTTACGATCCAGACTCAGACATTTCTGGGCCTCAGGCGAAAGGGTCTTCTTTTCTGGAACCAGCTCTTCCAATTTCTCATCCAACGACAAACTCTTCTCAGGTTGAACGGTAGAAGTGTCGGTTTCCTCTTCTCCACCATCTGAACATGCGCATTGCTCCGTGGCTTTGGATTTCTTCATGGCAACACGCTTTTTGACGCTGTCAATAATGTTAGCCGTCTTACGTCGTGACCTCCAGTCGTAGGAATCTTCACTGCTGTCGCCTGGAGACTCGTCCTCTGCATCAACTCTTCCCTCCAGTTTAGCCTCCTTGGCCTTGCTAGTGCACAAATGGAGACCGTTTTCCTATAAAATATAAAAAAAGTGGAACATTGTCAGATACGTCTTGTTCGCACTAACAGTATTTACAGTTTCATTCCCGTTACAGCTCATTTCATTAGAGCGTCATACTAAAAAAACCAAAGTAATCGTAACGGCCAATCAGACCACAGGAAAGTATCACAAGAAGCCAATGAGAACTTTCAGTAAAAACAAGCGCCCAGAGCCAGCCGGGAAAACGGGGGCGACTGAGTTGCAATCGGTTTTACTTTCGCATCTAAGTGGCCAAGAGGATGGGCGAACTTAGACTTGAACCGTATCTTCAATAGTTGAGAGTTTAAGCCCATTCACGGTCAGAAGTGATCCACACGTAATTTACTCTTTAAAAATTTGGTTTATTGTCCAGAAAACACGAGGTAACGAGAATAAGCCATTTTATCAGAGGAACGCTGGTAACGTTAATTAGTAACTAATTTACAAGGTCAATGTCTAGCAACTAGACGCAGGAATTATTAGACTGATGCTGAGAGTAGCGTTGAGTTTACATAGCGCCGATGAACACTTATGAAGAAGACTTTAACACGGATTATAAGTAGTGTACACGAAATAAACCGCATGATGATATGTGATAACCAAAACGATTTGATTTTCACAGGATGACTTAAATTCAGATCACTGCAGAAAAAGTCTGACAAAATGCATATCTTCGGGGATCGAAATCGTCCTCACCAGACTCTAACTCGCTGGGCTCCCTGTACCAACTGAGCTATGAAGCCACAGGACGAGAGCGAGGCAAATAATTTCGGGCTCTTTGTTACCGAGGAGTTTGATCACAAATGGTAAATGCGATATACATGTAAATTATAATTTGACCTGTAGATATGACAACAAGTGATGCGCTCACTTGTTCACAACATGGAGCTTTGAAGCTCAATCGGTAGATGCGTCCAACTAGAATCTGAAAGGAATGAGATCAAAGTCTGAATTTTTTCAGATATCTTCTTCTGCAATGACTTTAAATGCACTTAACCCTTGAAGATAGATTTGATCCACTTCATCAGATCTGAAGCCTCTTAAAAAGAACAGTGATCATCTACGCCAGACGACCCTTTATCTTATTCAACGTAAGCTTTTAATTTTATTTATCAAGTTAGCGCATGGTTTTCTTCCTAATTCAAAACTGTTGTGTGTTTGCCTTTTGTTCAAGATTTTGCCGGTTCAGAACAAATTTACCACTTGATTTGCTTTAAGTTTTAACCAAAAACAATAGTGTTTTAAAGACTTCTGTTCAAGGCAACGCAAGCGACAAAATTAATCTCTGATTTCGCTCACTTTTCTTACAATTAAATTAATTTCATAGAACACTGTTTAAAATCTCTTTTGCCCCGCTGATTTAAAAGATTTTAACCTAGAAACAGATGAGAGGAATTAAACTCCTACTCTTCTGCGTTTGACGTCACCATCACGCTTAACCTCTCTAATTACAGAGGCCTCAAGCTGATCTTTACTTTCATCAAGTGTTAAATTTTCCGTATCTTTTCATCTACGAGCTTTGTTGCCTTGCAACCGCTATTTTTGGTGCGTAACAGTGACGTTAAATTTCCGGTTATCCTTCGCACAATAATAGATGCGTCCATCAACTTCTATTCAGACAAGCAGGGTTATTTTTAACGAGATAGTTGTTATCGAGGTAAAGGAGCTGTGTTGTGCCCTGTACAAATGCAGAGTTAACAGATCGTGCGTTCCTTTGATGTACATCAAAATAACTGTCCTAAATACTGCAGTAAATGCTCTTTTAATTTAGAGGTCGGCAAGTATTGTTTGAGCTATCTAAGTATGGAAATTAAAACTTCTCTTTTTTACCCCATACATTTTTCGGATCAATATCAACATCTGGGCAACTGCCCACCTACCCCTCCCCTAACCCAACAACAGTCAATTGATAAAAAATTAGGGTTAATGTTGGGTTAGGGGAGGGGTAGGTGGGCAGTTGCCCAGACACTGATATTGATCCCATTTTTCCATTGTGTGAGCGGCCATTTTTAAAGCATCAATCGAATTTTGCGTCCGCCATTTTGTCTGAAATTTCTGGTAATGCTCCATGGCGACAAAATCTTAACTTCCTTGGTAACTGACCTACACGACCTACACGAAACAGAGCCAGTGAATTTCCAACTAAGCTTGTTGCTAATCCTTGCTAAAAAACGGTTTTAGGCGTTTTCGCAAAGATAGGTCCTCCGCCTTAACCACTCGGCTCGTTGCATCTTTAACTGGTATCCACATAGTATCAGATCCTCATGAACAGGTAAAAGAAGATGTATGCGGGTTATCAGTAAGAAGAATTTTCTAGCTGAAAGTGTTGACGGTGGTCTGACTTACGGTATAGTCGAATGGGGTCTTGACTTACGGTATAGTCGAATGGGGTCTCCTGGGATACTGATCGGAAAGAAGCAGAAAAGTGCTCCTGTGTCTAGTTTTCCGGTTTATCTAAGTTGTTATTTTCACTTAGCATAAAGTGCAAAAACATGCTCCTGTTCTAACAGGACATCGACTATTACCTAAGATGCAGAAAAAGTGGCCATTGAATGAGAAAAGCATATTAATTCTGATACCATGAATATATCAAAATCATTAAATTAATCACTTAACACTGACCTTTCCAACGTAGGGATTTTCGCCAACATCCGACGAGTTTCTTTGCAACTTAACTTTCCTAAGCTCTTCAAGCTCCATCTGAGTTTCGTAGAGGCGCTCCCTGACACTTTGAAAATCTTCTGAAGTTCTTTTGAACTGCAGCTCAAACTGGCGACTGTGCTCCATCTGTCTCTTTATGGCTTCGTCTCGATTACGAATAACTTCGGTTAAACGCACAGTGGCTTCATCCCTTTCCTTCCTCAGTTGCTCCCTTTCTGCCGAAGTTTCCTTCCAGGCTTTTTCGTACAGGTCGCGCTGCTCTCGATAGGTGTTCGCGGTCTGCTCGAAGTCTTTGCATCGCTTCTTCAGGTCTTCTATATCACGAGAGGATATTGTCAGTTTAAGCTCCAGCTCGTCAGCCTTATCTCGGAGGACTGAGTAATCTGCCACAGTACTTTCATGGGTTTCTTGAGTCTGTTTTCTGTCTTCTTCCACGATATCGTAGCGAGCTTTCAGAGCTTCTGTCCAGCACTTAAGCTCTTCCAACTCCCTCAGCATTTCATCCTTTTCTGATTTAAGCTTTTGGTTGGTGAATTGGAGCTGGCGAAATTTCACTTTCAGTTCTTCGGCCCTTTGAATGTTGTCTTTCTGGATTTCCAATTTCTCCGTCAACTTCATCGATTCCCGTCTCTGGTTATCATAATTTTTGGAAATCTCGGTAAAGCGGTTCAACAGCTCGTCTTTTTTCATCATGGTTTCCTCGAGTTTCTCTTTTAAGTTGTCCACTTCCTCTTTGGTGGTGAGAAGCTTCATCTGAAGAGCTATTATAAAATGTGTCCTCTCCACCATTTCTCTGTTCTTGACTTGACAGTGAAGGGCTGCCCCGTCCACCAATTTCTTGGCGCTGGAGTGCGATTCCATCAGCAGAGCCTCCGTGTCAAATTTTCGCTTTTCGAGGTCTTCAATCAGCCGATCCTTCTCCTGAAGTTCGCACGAAGTTCTGCTTAAATGCTTCTTCAGTACCTCGTTTTCTTTCAGGATTGTGTCGTAGCGGATCGTCAAATCTTGTAGATCGCTTATTGTTCGCTTTAAATGATTGCTCATAATGTCCAAGTCTGGGGCTCGACCATTGGATCCTGCACAGTGAAGAGTGAAAAACCCAATATGAGAGAACTACCCGATTGCATTTGCTTCGCCTAAAGCGAAAGGGAAAATAAGAAACTCGCTCTTCATAAACAGGAATATAAATGTCGACGACCGGATGGTAAACCTCCCTGGGCGGTAAAAACCCCATCTCGAATGATGTCAGAATTAATGTTATTGCCGATGAAAAGGTTAGATCTAGCGTTGAAGATACGGTTACGGAAAATTATTTACAGCAATCGAATGAAAGCATATATCTAAGAGCTACTGGTCGGTTTGGCTACTGTTATTCTGGATCAACCGATACATGATACAAAATTAAAACACATGCCCTTGGAATTCTTAAAGTGTGAGTTGAGTATTTTTATCTTCCGGGTTTATGTTTCAATAAACAAAACAAGTTTGCAGCCAGACCAGCACTTCAATAAAATAACCCTAAGATCGTTTACTGAGAAATGTAGTTACACTACAGGGTTACAATATGTCCAAATTTAACCGGGTTGTGGCATGTAACCAGGTAAGAGTTCTAAATTAAACAATAAGAGAAAATTCATGAAAAAATCGACTCAAAGTCAAATGCATAATGAAGCTACAGTTCACTGCTTTAACATGTCACTTAACACGTTCAAGTTTAATCCTTTTAGGCATATTGGTTGTAAAAAAAAAAAACAAAAAGCACCACAAACGCCTGTCACACAAGTTTAGGCAAAATGAACTGTTGTTATCATATCCAATCCCTTTTTTTCATGTTGAATAGGTTGTTAATAAACCTTAGCGGTACAATGAAGTTTGCAACTCAGTGCCATTAAGGAGATCTGACTTAGTTACCATTGACGTTAAAGATACCAAAATTAGCAACAAATAATTCCTAATATCGGATTATGAACTAACTGTATATGAGCTAAAGATAAGCCTCAATCGAATCGATGAATTAAAAGAGAAAACTGTACTCCCCCGAAAAGACAGGAAGTTTAAACACTAGTATACCATGTATATCTTCTTGAAGTGCGGCTCTTGTCCTAATAACTTAAAGGAATGTGAAAGCTCTTGTACTGTATATAAACTGTGCCTGAGGGAACATAAAAGAAATGACTAGAATTCGCATCCTTTTACTTTTTGGTTGAAAAAATATCCAAAATGGACGAACGAAGCCTATTCCAAGAGTCTCTATGCTGTGATGCGAACTCAAAATTTTCAAACCTGTAAATTTACCTAAGTACAATTTTAAAATCCTTTTAGTCGGCAAGTTTGGAGGGTATTTATTTGCTCAAACGTTTCTTTTTATTAGCACTACCGAATGAACCGACCATTTCTTGTGTGGCACCATGTGTGTAGAAGTGTATCAGTTTTTAACTCGGAGACACGAATTCAGCTTTGAGAGAGGGAAGAAAAAGGTTGAGTTGGTAAATAGCAATGCCGCAACGGAAAACTAGCGCACATGCGTGCTGGATATGGGTGGGGTTTTCCCTTTTTAGCGGATATAGGGTGAGGATAAAACTGTTGAATTAGGCAGAAAAAAAAATGATGCTCAGTCAGGTTTGAAATCCGCGACAATGACGTAGTTTACAGATTCAGTTATTTCACATTTTGTACGTCGTCATCGATTACGCTGTGAAAATTTAGTTTAAATTTGGGGTCACAAAAGATCCTGATCAGTTTATTGAACATGAAATGCCAATTTTAGTTCGCTAAAACTCATAAGCTTGCCGCGAAAGATCAAGTTACCTGCTAATCTGTTCGACCACATTATTTGTATGTAAACTCTGTTGGCTAATTGAGATTTTGAAACGTCACAACTGCTTTATCTTAGTGTTTAGTTGGGAGAAATTACATCCTCCTAAATTCGATGAAGTATTGGCGGCTCAACTATAACGGTAAATCAAACAGCAAACAAACCAGTTCGGACGTGATTGAAATTTTAATTTTTTCCTACCCATCTAATCCATGGTAACATTGTTTTGTGTAAAAGAAAGCTATTTGGAAACGACACTTCAATACCGAAAATGGGATGATTAACTGAATTAAAGACATAGACATAAAGAGGTCGAGGAGCGAAGACCTAATAAGTGAAACTACACAAAACTTTCAAAGAACGGAAATGTTACACACAAATAGTGCAATATATTGGCACCATTCTTGAGAGAAAAACACTAGAAGGATCGCGATACGTGCGGCTAACGTCATTTCAAAAGAATTGTCTGATATAAATATCCGAACCTTGCCCAGATTCACCGAAGAAATGAAGCTTAAATGCAAGAATTAAGTGGTAATATTTGCTTACAAATATCAGACACAGACAATTTCTCAAGAAATTCTCGTGTAATGACGAAGTTGACTTTCAAATCTAGATGTCATTAAGCTCCGGAAAATTAGCAATAATCATAACAAATACCTCAGTTATATTCATGTTTACAAAAATAAGACAAGGGTTAATCCAGGCCTTATTGGGAAGTCTATGCACCAGTATAAAAGAAATACCGGAGATCCAAATAGATTAATGGATAACCTTTTAGCAAAAAAGTTTCAGGAAATTTTGGCACGATAATTCGAGAAAAAAGGTTTAGTTCGTACATTTTGAGTTTCCTTTTTCAATTCTGTAACTAATGTAATCGCGAAATCACACTTGATGATGACAACCGTAAAAAAATTGTGTAGAGATTTAGCTGGTTGGCACAGTGATGGGAAATCGGATAGAGGAATTTTGTATACACCTTTTTTGATCTCTTGAATGAAGCCCAAAAAAGTTGGAAATATGACTTTTTTCAAATGTTCTGTTCTTTTCAATCTTTTTAAGTTGCCATCGCCGAACGGGCAAAGTTAGGGGCCCTTCTCTGTCCTACCTTTGAAAATGCCAGAGAAACGTTAGCGACAGATTTTCAAAAGAGGAAAAGATTAAGCCCACAACCTTCACGTTTACTCTGACATGGTACTTTATCAAAACGAAGTATGAACAGAATATTTAATTTACATTAGAATACGCGATTGGAGACTTAACCTCTTCATTTCTCGACTTTCAATTTTCTGTTTTGCCTTTTTTTTTTAAGTACGACGTACCGTCGAATTTCCATGTTTCTCGCAAATATTTTTGACAGCCATGTTTTCTGGCAATCGTTGGGTGCGCGGAAAATTGGTGGCGACCAGAATTTGCGCGGGAAATTGGCGCGGTTACTCGATGCTTTCCCGCCACTTTGAACCAAGCATAACCTGGAACTGATGAACTTTCTTTTTTGAAATAAGAATTTGGCAAAACTTTTGCTTGAAATGATAAACCAGATCACAAGTGACAAGGCCACAAGGATGCTGCAAATAAGCATACCTACAGTAGTGAAGTTCTCCATCATTTACACGTAAGAAAAATGAACAGTTGTGAAACAATAGAAACGAGTAAGTTTTTAAAAAGACATTGAAGATTGAGAGTAGATGTTCTTTAACCTCAAGATTGTACCAAAATCCTATATATTCGTTCTATAAACTTGAGATAAGATATTTTGATATCAGAAAGGGATTGACGCAGTGGAATACAATGGAAGACTGATAGAGACAAAGGAAAACAACGACCGCTTCGAGACAAACAAGATTATTAAGGAAATTTGCCAAGCGTTAAATAATTTTTAATGACATTATGACTTATCAGTTATTTTTCATAAAATCCAATTTTCTGTTTAGCGAAGTTTGACTCATGTTGCAAGTTTTTTTGTTTCATTTTTTCTCAACTACTTGAGCTGGGTTTACAAAAAAAAATCGGCTGATTTTTGAGAAAGCTTTCAATAGCTTTTACCACAAGTTTTTTTTAAATATACTTCAAATTCTTGACATTCTGTAATTGATAAACTGTACACCTAGAAGGCAATATCCTTCAATCTTATTGAATTATAACTGTGTTCAGGTGAAGGTTATTCAATTAATTAGGCTCATCTGTTATTCTTGAATAACCATTTATAGCCATCCAAAAAATAAAACAAAAAACAGGGAACAGGATAAAATAGAGATAACAACTCTAAGAAGAGCCTTACCTAAAAAGAAGTTTTCCCTTTCCATCATGAGTGGGCTTGGTCCTGCAATAGATAAATAAAGTAAAAGCTCAAATGAGTACAGTATGTAGAAGTTATGCTTTGAAAATTTGGTATACATTTGTGTGCATCCATAAGAAAAGGAGAGGGAGTGATGAAGAGCAAAGGACTTTAAAAAAGGTCTAATTCTGACCATCAAAATAGAGATTTCTCTCACGGTAATAGCATTTATGTTTATCTACTCTGTTGTACTGCAGGACAGTAATTGAAAATTGGATAACACAAGCCAATTCTAATCCAATTTGATGAGAGGATAAAAACAAGACTAGAATTCAAAGCAGTGATGAACAGTGTAAGTATCAGTTCACAAAATCTCAAGATGATTGATATCTACATAAAATGACACCCTTGTAAGTAATAGGTAGTTTAAAAAAGTCAAATAATAGAAGCAAATGTTTAAAAAGAATGCTAAATGGTTTAAAGGATTTAATCACAGTTTAGTTTTTCCCATAATTTCCAAGTAATAAGCAGTGAGATGTGAATTTCCCCCAAAATTTCCCACAACTGGAGAAACATGCATCTCATTTGTATTAATCATGATTCATAACAAGTGAATCTTCAGGATTGAAGTTTTTGACATTCATCACTCCATAAAAAAGAGGACATAAATATGAGGAGGAAAACCTTCATACTTGCATTGACATTTAATTTTGTCAGCTTGGTAATTATATGTGTTATTTTTACCCTCTGTATCTCCTTGTGAAACAAAAAAAGGCAAGGGGTGACAACTCCCTCATGGGAGGGAATGGGATGCAATGGATCTTCATTGTGTTGGGTACATTTAGGATGAGTCATCAAACATTCCTTCAAGGCATTATTAGAAACACACATGCAAAAAGATACAAGTGTAACATTGCTTTTGTCATTCCCATCAACTGAGATGAAAATTTTAAATGTTTTCCTTGGTAAATCTTCTTTTATTAATTTGTATCTTTGGGGGTCAACTTAGGATTAAGCCACATGCAATAGGCCTCTGTGAGAGATGTGCTCTAAAATTCCATTCTGCATTCTCTCCTTTTTTATATTGAGGTTTCTTCCTAGACTGCACAGGATCCTAGACTAGTATCTCTATGGCATTTTTGAGGCATATTAGGTTATGCATCTACTTTCATTTGTTTATTTCCTGACATATTTTCCTGACAAATATTGAAATCACAATCAAATTTTTTTTGTAATGTTTGCAGAAAATGTAAGAAAGTTCTTTGGGTGTTTTTAGCGATAAAAAATATTCACACTTGTGGGATATGAGATATGAAATGAAAGGTAATGTGATGTGAAGTGGTAATATCAAACATGCTCTCATGAAAAATTTTCGAATGCTAAATATGAAAAGCTGTTTCTATTTTTGGTTAATTGTCAAATGTAGTCTAGACACCCTTCACTTTTATTTACAATGTTTAAAGAGAAAAAAAATGAGTGGTTTTATAAAAAAACCTGAAATATTGTTGTGGTAATCAAGAAAATTTACATTCACATCAATGATTAAGTATGAAGGGTCACCTTTAAAATGTTAGTAGCACTTCTTGAATAAAGTACAAAAATTATAAAAAAAAATTGCTCTTGCTTAATTCTTGATAAATGAACAAAGAAACAAGGAAAAAATAAACAACAGAGGGTGTTGGTGTTGAAATAAAATAATAAATTGATCAAAAAACTGATGAAAAATTAAATAAAGAAGCAAATGATAGCAAATAAGCAATTATGCAAAGGAGAAAAAAACATATCTTTCAGTGTGCAAGCTGAAACATTCTTTCTGAGAAAGGAGCAACACCACAAGGATTGCAGTCAATTTTAGGTGAAATGCAACACCAAACTGTCCTCATTTGCTAGCAGCAAATCTGTGGTGGATGTCTCAGCTGAAATATCTATAGCTAATAGTATGACTGTTAGCTAATAGTATGACTGTCTGCAAGGGCATGCCTTACCAACACTTTGTGTCATTTGTTTGTCTGTTCAGTGAAGTTAAAAAAGAAGCTAGGTGCATATTTTGTGGCTTCTGTCAGGACACCCTGTTGAGTAAATAAATGTCTCATACTTCAAATGTTTTCAGCATGAACCATTTTATAAGGGAAATTTTCGATTGACTCCTATTCTCTTTGAGTGCGGGTGATGAAAGCATTTCCTGTTCACATGATAGAATATTTCTTTTTAAAGTTTAACACTGTGTTGAACTGAAGTCTAATTTTTGAAGTGAAAACATTACATCTGAAGGAAGTTGTGGGTGGAACTGAGGTAATAATAGTGAGGTTCAACAGTAATAATCATGACAATACTCTCTCATTAAGACTTGGCACAATTATTTTTAAGACTACCGTATTGTTTTTTTTGTCTTATTTATTTTCTGTGTGTAGTAATAATTTCTCTTAAAGAAAACATATTTTGGTATTTTTAACATAATAATTGATATTTCAAATGGGAACATAATAATAGCAACAGCACAAATCAGTATTACTGTCCAAGTTTGAAAGCCCTCTAAAAAATATCACTAAAAAACCTAGTGTATTTTGAGGATTTCATTTTCTTGATAAATTCAAGACATAAATAGTCAAAAAATTAATGGATCAATAAAAAGTCATAGTAACTTATAACGACAGAACGTACATTTGACATTATCGAATGACTTGATATTAATTCACCGAAATAAAAAAAATCTTACTGTCTTGCTTGATTAAAGCACTAGAAGTCGCTGGTGAAAAAATTGGGGTAATCAACTCAAAATTCTCTTTTTGTTTAATTTCTGTGTTCAGCTATTTGAATGTATCGTGATGTTTTGACAACAAATGTGATTTGAATATCAATATGTGAAATCTTTGATCTACAAGTTTTCAAAGAATGAAATTCCACTAAAAAGATTGCCATTGCCTAAGATAATTGGGTTTTGGAAATTTTCTTGATTTCATCATTGTAATCACTTTAAAAAAGGCATGAACTGAAAATTGGTGGTGATCGATGATTCGCAAGGTTGTAATTTCGCTCACACACGTCTTACAACACAAGTCAGCTGAAGGGATCGAAAACCAGCGTTCCTACATGATAAATCCATAATATGTATTTTGGCTACAGTAGTTGTATCTTGAAATAAATCCAACGAATTTCAAGAGTCTTTTACTCAGTGCTATGGCCAGCTTTTCCTTACGTTATTTTAAGTCCACTTAATATTGCCTAGTAAACACCACCCAAAACAGATATAGACACGCAATGAACTATACTTACTTGAGGTAGCCTTTTCTCCTGTTATAATCTCGAACAAATGGGGGTTCAGTAGTTGGATGGCATCGATAAAGTGTGAATATCCTGTCTCTCCTTTAGTCATCAGGATGTCGAGTAATTTCCCAGCTTTCTGTTCACGAGTTTTTTCTGCATTAACAAGATCACAATCTCCTAAGTCGAATACCGCCTTACTGCGAAGGTAGTCAAACAAAAAGGTTCGATCTAGCTGTAAGTACTGCACAATCTCCACTCGATTCCTCTCCAAAATATCTTCAAAAGTCTCTTCGCCCATTTCCATGCTCGGCAAATGATTCAATCATACAGAAAATGGATCGATGCACAGTTCTACTTCAGCTTATATCGACCACGTTAGCAGACAGGAAGCCAAACTACTCAAGCGGAACGTAAAGTGACCCCGCTATGATCAAAACTCAACTTCTCTTTTCTACAGGCGAACTGCACTCAATCACATGATCTCCGCAGAGGGGCGGAGTGGTACAATAAACCATGTAATGATGTTCCCCACCGGATAGCAATTTACGGACCGTTCACCGATCGAGCCGAAAAAAAGAGGCAGATTTACTGATCATTGAATGCAGTGTTATGTCCTTAGATAATTCATGTCCTCGATTCTCGCTCAGACATTGCAGGTACACCATCAGCGTGGGTGTGGGTGACCTTGCTTTGTATATGTATGAAGAAATGTATATTGTTTTATTAGAAGAATAGAAGTTCCGCATTTCGGTATCGCGTGTGGAAGTTGTATCAGTCGAAACCTTCTTGGAAACCAAGCTTAGACGACGTTGGAACAGCTCCAATTTCCAAACTGCTCAGCAAATAATTGATAATGGATTTCTGTTTTTCTTTCGGTTATACCCTGTCAAATCAGCATATAACAAAACGCAACGACGGTCTTCTTTACGGGCAACTGAAGAACGCAGCCAACCGGTACAATCTGTCTGGTTTCTGAAAACAAAATAGGGGTCAATAGATGTCTAATAATAATTCGAGCTTGGTATAAAACAAAACGTGAGGAGATGAATTTGAAACTCACGTACACATGCTCACGAGATTTGAATACGAATGAACATACTAGATTGGCACGAGAATGAGCTTTGGCGGCTTTTTACATAATGGAAGTAGTTCCACTGATAAGGGCCTGTTTAAAATCCAGACCTTTGTTATACTGAGGACTTTATCTGTTATATTTAGGTCGTTTTATTTATCAAGGCTGTCTATGCTAGAATATCATCTGATGACCACTTCTCATTACTCATCATCTTTAAAGCTTTTCTCAAAGAAGCTGCGTCAGAGTGGTTTTTGAATTTATCACAGTTTGTGTAAACATTTTCCATCCTGAACCATCCACGACCTGTATTGCATAGCAATCCTGGACAACAGTACTTATTCAATATATGCTAATTCATGACACTCTTGTAACTATCTTAGTTGTAAATGGGTAGAAAATTTCACTGTTTTAATAAAAAGTCTAAGAACGATTCATTCGAGAGTCAACGCTCTGTACATTTAATCCTACGAAATGATGACAAGGCGGCGGGCGGGGGAAAGGGGGAAAGGGGGAAAGGGGGAAGGGGGGGATGGGGAAATCGGACGCCAAATGACCACACACCCCATGTGCAAAGCATGGTTTTTTTAATTTACCTTTTAAGATTTTACCCGTCTGTCATTTACTTGAATCATGGGCCGGTTACATAACCAATGGATTTTATGCAAAGGGTTCAAAGTGTGGATGAATGTGAATAGGCTGACGTTCAGAAACACATTTTTTCAAATAAAATTAAACTTCACTCCATCAGATATCATACCCTTTATGGTAGTCACTTCCATTTCGACTAACCCCATTTCCTTCGTTGTCCCGCTCTTTCAATCTGGTTTTCCCAAAATAGTGACCAATTTTAGACACTACGTGATTAGATCAGTTACTCCCTACTGTGACAAAATTTACTTCGTCAACACTTTGCAATCTGATTTTAGGACCTTCGTGATGCGAAGTTGTCAGTACCTAGGAATTAACGCAAGCTTCTCACTGTAACCAAGGTGATAAACATGGACATGAACATGTTTGGTGTGCTCAGCTTCAGAGGAAATACTGGGGAAGGGAAATACCCCATTACTTCGAGGACATTTTGAACCAAATGGTGGCCGTTGCGCTAGTATGGTCATCGAGGAAGTCCTTGCGCAATATTTGTGTCAGACTTCTACATGTGGTCTCCCTTACGTCAAAGATAAGGACGTCTCCTTGGAAACTGTCATAATTTCAATTATTCTACTTTCATTTTTCGTCACCTGTTGTTCAGTATTCAGTTCATGTCTGGTTAGAGAACACAAAGTACTAAGATCATGTAATATAATCAAAACATTTCAACTTAATGATTAGAAAACGTATTTCTCATTAGATCAGATCTTTGCTTCCTTTCCAAAAGTAAATCTCGAGTGGAGGTGCGTGTCTTAGATGTAGGAATGGGTTAAAAATGGGTCTCACTCTAAATCCATCATATATGAAAATATCTTTAAAAAATATTCCATGAGCCTTAACGACTAAAGAATTAAGGAGCCTTAAAGAGGTCAAATAGTAACAGTCTACAACTTACGTGATAAACTAGTCAAGGGCGGATCCGTTGTAATTCTGTTTTGCCATTAACGGATTAGACATTGTCATCTTTCCAGGGAAATGACCTTTTTAAGACATTAACTATTTGCTGATGCGTCGGAATTAAGTGCAGAGTGTTTTTCTAGAAGAGTGTGTACTTCCCTTTACTGATATCGGCACTTTCCTTGTACTTCCTTGAGAGAAAACCGCTAGCATCACAAGAATGTGCTTAGTTAGTAAAAGCCGCTAACCGTTATCTGAAAGGCACAGGTTCGAAATAAGTCCTGTAGTTTATTTTTGAGAATCAGTCCGTTTAGTATCCGCAATCTGTTGATAGAGCAGACGACAAGAAGTTCAGTTTACATCGTTTCTGTTTTCCGTTTGTTGTTTGTGCTAAACGTCATATTTAACCTGTCATTAGTCTGCTAGTAAGTAAGCTTAAACGGATGACTTTAAATGAAACGAAGGAACATAAACCGTCTGATTTTACTCAACTACCCCATTGAAAAAACTCTGTTATAAGATGGCAAAATTGCCTTTTTCACGTCTATTGTGTATACTTTTGTCAAAGAGTTCAAACAGCCTACGGGGGAAGGCGAGCAAATCAATTTTTGGATATTTCCTTACTTAACTTTTTAATGGATGAAAGCTAAGCTGAAGGCTTAAGAATTTGACTCAGACGGTTTTTAAGGTCTTTTAAATACCCAAAGGAAGTTGAAAAGCGATCGTTCAAAAATGCAGTTTAAGAATTGTTTATTGCCATGGTTATGAGACAGACTTTTTAAAAACAACTGGTCACTATACGAGTAAAATAATTGTCTCATCAAAATTACTCTTGTTGAGGAAGACAAGTAATAAGCCTTCGTATCTTAATGGTGACAAGGACGATTTATTGTTTGAAAAATTTTCAACGCTGCGGGAAAAAAAATGAAACTGAATGAACTGTCAAGGTTTAGAAATAATGAAGTTTAATGATCATGAGAAGAGAGGATAGGTAAAAGAAAAGGTCTATCATAAAGCCGTTAATTGGCAAATTAATCAATTGGTTACTCGATTAATCAGTCGATCTATAATTGGTTTGGGGGAATACATACAGCATGAATACAGCGCCCAGAAACTGATCTAAAGTGTCATTCTATAAATTCTCCTTAGATTACTTCTCTTACATCATTTTTTCGTGTGACTATAAGTTATATAAGTCAGGCCGTGATAGCACGTGCTTAAAAAATTACTGACTGCGGGGAAAACTACGCTTGGTGCGACAGAGTTGTCAGCTCTTAGGGATCTGTTGCAGCCCAATCTAACAAGACGCCAGGAGCAAGGAGACTAGGAGTTTTCCAACACGGACGGTCTTAATGCACTAGCACGTCCGAATCTTGAGCGTAATCGCAAACACACTTTCGATGTAATCTCGAACTGGAACAATACCATGCACTCTCGTAATGTAATCAGCTAGCACTCTAAATTTAAAGTTCCACAAGAGATTACAAACTGAGTCTATGTATCAAACTTAGAAGCACCTCACTCACCCGAGTCGTTTTTAAAATATAAGCTAATTGTTTAGATGAGAGATAGAGCCCTTTGAGAAACTGAGTATTTCTTCAAATTATGTTTGAATTAAATCACTAAATTGAAGATTAGCACTTCCTTCGAACAACTACATTTCAACGTTTCCATGCAAACATTTAAAGTCTGTGTCAGGCGCACACCCATGGGCCCCTGGCCAGTGTTTGCCCCCCTAATTCTAAGTGTCCGTTTTATAAAGGCCCTCGGAAGTCGTGAAAGCATAAAAAGCTTACATTTTCGATCCGTTACAGTGTAAACGAAACACGATATTGGCCACTTTATAACCCCTGATATTTGTCTCGACTTACAGATCCTACCTCCAAGTGTAGTGAGGACATCCTTAGGACCTTCTGAAAGTGAAGAATAACATCCTGCTCAATATGAATGAACAACATGTAATCCTTCTAGTGCTACTCGATCTTAGTGCTGCTTTCGATACAGTCGAGCATAATATATTGCTGGAGGCACTCAATACGCTGGGACTTAAGGGCAGGGTGTCCAAGTGGTTGCGATCGTACTTATCAGGGCGCAGTCAGAGGATGTTAGTCCGTAGGTGTCTGTCGAAGAAGTTTGATTTGAACTGCGGAGTACTCCAAGGCTCCTGTTTAGGACCGCTCTTGTTTACCATCTATACGAGCTCGTTACTATACGTCGTCAAAAAATGTCTTCCATCTGTCCACTGCTATGCAGACGACCCAACTTTACGTCTCTTTCCGCCCCGCAGATGGGACAGGTCACTTGGATGTCATTACTGCTATTGAGTGTTGTATTACGGCGATCAGGTGTTGGATGCGTGAGAACAAACTATTGTTGAACGAGGAAAAAACTGAGTTTCTTTTAATTGGCACGGAGCAGCAGCTTGCCAAAGTTGATATTGGACACATTAAAGTTGGCAAAGTAAATATAGCTCCGCAGAGAGTCCAGAATACAGCTGCACGCCCCATATTCCAGGAGAGTAGATTTTGTCATATCACACCTCTGCTCAAGTCATTACACTGGCTGCCTATGAAATATCGCATGGTTTTTAAAATTATTTTAATTACTTTTAAAGCAATACATGATCTCGTCCCGGCCTACATAAGTGAGCTGATTTCTGTTAGAGATACTGGAAGATATGATTTACGTTCCAATGACGGCTTACTCCTTGCTCCTTGCAGGGGTAAAACACTCACCACGCTCGGCGATCGATCTTTCCATGCGGCCGCCCCTAAATTGTGGAACGATCTTCCGGGCTCTATCAGAAACACCCAATCTTTAAACAAGTTTAAGAAGGCCATTAAGACTCTTTTATTTGCAAAGCTTTTTAATTCTTTGCATCTAATTTTATATTTCTACATCTTCTTAGAGAACATTTTTCTTTTTAGTTTTTAATATCCATGTAAGGTTGAATTTTTAACATTTAATTGTAATGCGCAATTGAAAATTCTTATATTGATAATTGCGCAATATAAGTCTATAAATTATTGTTATTATTATTATCATTAGTATTATTATTACCATCGGTGTTGACCACCTATCAATAAAGAATCGACAACTGGGGACCCGTCTTGAGGAGATGAAAACTTTAAAGGCGCCTGAAGCATGTTAAAATTCGAGGCAAATTGAGAAAAGGGATACACGAGTGTGCGAATGAAAGGCATGCATATGATCTTGTTTTGCTAATGAAGATATTGTCCGCTGAGGAGAAAGCCAGACAGTTGAAAATTCAAGTCAAAGAAGAAAGGAAGAAGAACGTACAATTGCTCAACAAGCTGAAAAAACTGTCACAGATTTTTGAAGAGGAACAATGGCAGACCATGAAATTATCAGAACTGTTGTCCTGTAGCAAAGTAGTTTCAAAACGTTCAAAGACCTACTAATTGGACTCGCGAACATGTCAATGGAGGGAGAGCAAGCTATCTCGGAGTTGCTTGAACTGAAGAGCTGGGCTGAAGCGTTGATGCCTGTTTCGAAATTGTGGAAAGAAGCAAACAACAGTACCAAGAGAGGTACTAATCGAACGCTGCAGAAATAAGTGAACCGAGGGAACGACTTATTCGAACCGAAGAATAGTTGAAGTCTTTGACGATGGGAAGAGAACATTCCCCGAATTTATCCAATTTGGTGAGCTCTTTCATAGTAATTTTTAGTCTCCGTTTTCGTTAGGATATAGGTGGCCACTGAAGTGTTAGCCTACCGTGGACTAATGCCCCATCCAGGGGGTATCCATACTCTTAGTCTCTTTGTGCTTTGGAAACCACGAAAAACTCTAAAAGTAATGGGGTCATCGAGATCTTAAAACTTAACACATAAACATTTTAACTTCAAGAGCTTAAAGGTATTTGTTATTTTTTGAAAACTCTTCCAGCTGGTGATCTTGGTTGAAAACATCAGTGAAGTGTGGTATTCATTTATTCATCACTTCATTTATGCTTATGATGTGAAAGTAACACTTTCATAACCTGATTGTTAAGTGGATTAATTATAATATCATTTGATTACCGGTCGATCAATGATTGATTTTGGGGGAAAGAAAATGGTTGTAAAGCATAATGGCATGCTTATTCCCGCCAGAAATGACATTGAATACGTATGGGACACAAAATATGCCATGGGTACTAAAAACTCTCTTGCAACTCAGTATGTAGAATTTTATTTCATGTAGTTATACTGGAAACAGCACCCACAAACTGATCTAACGAGATCAGTCTATTAAATACTATTCTTGAGATACTTCCTCTTCCTTGCAGTCGCGTGGTAATGACTTTTGGGGGTTAAAGCATGCATCTTAACTGTATTGTTTAATATGTTATCTACTGCGCTAGCTAATTAAGGCCACAATTTTCAATTAATTATTACTAATCGCATAACGTGATGACGTCATAAACGGAATTCACTGTATTACGACTTGTTAGTCAGAAGAACTGTGAGACACCACTGGATTTTGAACGCGACTACTCCAAGTGATGATTCAATAAAGGAGCTGTTTAAAACCGTGGACTGAGTTAATCTTCGACTAGCAAAATATTCAAAATCCACGGTGGTCTGCTACAAAGCGACAACTGGATAAGCGAAGATGGAAAACGCAGCTGAAATCGAGAAGGCTAAAGGCAAGCGTACAACAGCTAAAGGAAGATTCACAAGAAAGAAGAACTTCCTCACCAAGTCGATAGACAACAACCAAGGCGTAGAAATAGTTGAAACAAACTATGCGAAACTCGCGGAAGCGTACGATGAACTCGAAGGCAAACATGAAGCCTACATCGAGCTATTGCCAGACGATCAGTCTGAAGAAGCAGAAGTGTGGATGACGGAAGTCCAAGAGAAGTTTAATGAGGCGACCAATCGCAAAATCAAATATGTGGAACAAATCACTGTGAAAGAAAGATCAACACGTGCGTACGCGGAGCGTCAAGAATACATTGATAAAGCACGAACAAGACAGAAAACAGCGCGCGCAGTTTTCGAAGCTTCATACAAAATTATCTCGCACGCGCTGCAATCTAAAGAAATTCCCAATTTTGCATTGAGAGATTTACAAATGCAAATTGAAGAAGAATTTTTGGAATGCAAACGATCAAACGCAGAACTGCTACAATTATTAACTCAAGACTCAGCAGAAGCTGAAATAAATTGGATCGCTACAATCCAAACCTGTTATCATGAAATAAAGGAGAAAATAGCGCTAAGCTACACTAATGTGGAAGAAGCTAAAGAAACAAAGCGGGAGTCTACCGCCTCAGCTTCCTTTCTACAACTAGAAAAAGTACGAATGCCTCACTTTGACGGAGAACTGCGCAAGTATCCGCAATTTAAAAGAGATTTCCAGAAGCAAGTTATGACTCAAATCCGAAAAGGTGACGCAGCGTACGTCCTACGCACCTGTCTTAAGGGGGAGCCAGCGAGATTGGTGAACTGCGTAGACGACGACATAGACGAGATGTGGCATCGTTTAGACGACAAATATGGAGACCCAGCCAAAGTTGCCGATGTCATCATTGACGAAATAAAGCGATTTAGAATGCTCAGAGAAGGAGAAGATAAACGCTTTATAGAATTTGTAACCCTCATAGAGGATGGTTATCGTAACCTAAAAGGACTCGGCTTGGAAACAGAGATCACAACCACAAGTTCAGTCAGCGTAATTGAGAAAGCACTCCCGTCAGATATCAAACGGAAATGGTCCGAACGGGTAAGCTCTCGTGACAGTCTTGTTGATAAAAGCAACAAATTTCCAAGTCTTCTCGACTTTCTACAGAGTCAAAGGGATGCCATTGAATACGAAAGTGCTACACTCCGTGCAGGAAGCAGCAACCAATATCACAAGGGCGCAGCACATTACTCGGAGGGTATCACAGTTGGAAAAGACGAAAGTACCAAAGAACCTAGGCCTAATTGTCTGATTCACGAGAATGGTAAGCACTGGACGTCAAATTGCCGACTTTATCAAGCTAAGACAGTTGACGAAAAAAGGGATTTTCTCAAAGAAAAGCAAGCATGCTGGGCTTGTCTTAAGCCTGGTCACAGGCAGCGGACTTGTAGGATAAAAAGAGATTGCGGCGTGAATGGCTGCACGAGGAAACATCCATCAATTCACGAAAACGATGAAAGTACACCCCAGCAAGCTTCTGCCTCCGCCAATGTATGCAGCGACTCCAACGTCGATACATGTCTCCTCCAAGTACAGAGAGTAAAAACCAGGAAGGGGACAGCTAATGTAATGTGGGACAACGCAGCCTCACTTTGCTTCATAACCAACGCCAAAGCGAAACAAGAGAAACTCAGTGGAGTCAAAGTGAATCTTTCAATAGTGAAGATAGGAGGGCAGAACGAGGAAATCGAAACAATGAAATACAAGCTACCACTTTTGGACAAGCGAGGTCAAGCCGTGGAATTCGAAGTATATGGGATCAACAAAATCACCTCTGATATCGAGCATGTAAACATAGAGAGCATCGCCCACCTATTTAGAAACGCTTCAAAGGATGAAATAGCGCGACCCGCTGGTCCAGTTGATGTGTTGATCGGTTATGAATACGCTGCCTTTCACCCGGAAAGGGAACAGAATAATGGGCATCTTGTACTACTGAAAAATCGTTTTGGAAGATGCGTTGGAGGAACTCACCCACTGCTTAAAGAAACGTGCATGACCCATAATCTTGGAAACGCGAGAGTACACTTTGTAGGCAAAGTCAATGTCGAAGATTTTTACACTATCGAGGCACTTGGTGTACAGTGCAAACCGAAGTGCGGGGGATGCAAGTGCGGAAAATGCTCCTTGGGCGCCAAAGATTATACCATACAGGAAGAAAGGGAACTGGAGTTAATTGAGCGGAATTTACGTTTCAAGAGTGAAGACAACTCATGGACCGCTGAATACCCCTGGATAAAAGACCCCCATAAGCTTCCTAACAACCGCAAAGTAGCGATGGCGAAATTAGCTGCTACCGAACGACGACTCAGAAAGAACGCAGATCACGCGAAAGTGTATGACGAACAGATAAAGGACATGGTGGCCAGAAATGTGGCAAGAAAGCTATCCGAGGAAGAATTAACAAACTACACAGGCCCTACGCATTACATTGCTCATCACGAAGTACTCAAACCAGAATCGAAATCTACTCCAGTCCGTATAGTTTTCAACAGCAGTGCGAACTATATGGGGCACGTATTAAACGAGTATTGGGCAAAGGGTCCTGACTTGTTCAATAACTTGTTAGGCGTCTTGATACGCTTTAGAGAGAACAGAGTTGCTTTCATGGGAGACATTAGGAAAATGTACCACACAGTGAAAACGTCGGAGTTAGACCAACATACTCACCGATTTCTTTGGCGCGACATGGATAGTACGAGAGAACCAGACACCTATATAATACAGCGAGTGTCATTTGGAGATAAACCGTCCGGCACGATCGCCACTGTAGCATTGAGAAAAACGGCAGAGATGATGCGCAAGAATTATCCGGAAGCAGCAGACATAATTCAAACCAACACTTACATGGACGATATCATCGAAAGCAAAGATAACATTGCACTGGCCCGTGACCTTAGCCAAGACATAGAGAAAGCTATTATTAAAGGAGGATTTCAAGTTAAAGAGTGGATATTCTCAGGACATATTAACAAGCAAGAAGAAACGATCATGGTACAGACACCGCATACGTCGACCGAAAAGATACTTGGGATCAAATGGAATCCATGTGAAGATCAGCTATGTTTTGAAGTCAAGATCAAGTTCTCACCAAAAGGAAAGAGACATGCTTTACAAACAAATAACGTAACCACAGATTTTCCCCCTCAACAACTCACGAAGAGGATGATTCTCTCACAGATCAATAGTGTATATGATCCTCTCGGACTAGCTGGACCGTTCACTGTAAGAGCGAAGATTCTAATGCGGCACTTATGGGGAAGTGAACAGAAGCTTGACTGGGATGATCCCATTCCTGAAGAGAATAGAGAGAACTGGATAACCTTCTTCAAAGATTTAAAAGACATGGATCAAGTACGATTCATGAGATGCGTGAAGCCGTCGGATGCAGTTGGAGAACCTATTCTCATTATATTTAGTGATACATCTCAAGACGCCTACGCTGCATGCGCGTATGTACGCTGGGAACGGAAAAATGGTCAATTTGAAAGTAACTTGATCATCTCTAAGAATCGCCTAGCTCCAATCAAAAAAATATCTATCGATCGTATCGAACTATGTGAAGCAGTATTGAACAAACGTCTCAAGATCTTCATAGAGAAAGAATGCAGATACCAATTTAAAAAAATCTATCACATTGTTGACTCACAAATAGTACATGCTATGATACAGAAAAATTCCTACGGTTTTAACACGTTCGCTGCCACAAGAATTGGAGAAATACAAGAAGGAACAAGCCAAACAGATTGGTACTGGATAGAGAGCGAACACAACATCGCTGATTGTCTCACGAGAGGGAAGAAGCCTAGCGATATCGGGCTCGAAAGCGCATGGCAGAAAGGACCCGAATTCCTACGACAACCAGAAGATGATTGGCCAATAACTCGCAATTATTTAGAATCACAACTACCAGAACGAGTCAAGACGGCACTGGCTATAAAAATCGAAGGATTTCAGGATACCCTTGCAGGAAGGATTGATATCACCAAGTACTCAAATTATAACAAGCTCTTAAGGGTGACGGCAAGAGTTCTGAAACTCTATGACAGAAACCCCAAAACATCTCTGAAAAACGCAACACGTGATCTCACACCACATGATTTGGAAAGGGCTGAATTATTTTGGATACGAGAAGCTCAACAAGACATGGGGAAGGATATCGAGAACGGGAATTACAAAAGATTATGTCCTAAGATGCGAGAAGATGGTATATATGTGATTAGAGGACGAAGCGAGTTATGGATGGAGATGAGCTACAACAAGAGAGAAGTAATACTTCTTCCATACGATCACCCATTCTCACGTTTATTTACAGAGCAAATACACAGAAAAGGGCATCATGGGATATTAACTACAGCCAGCAAAGTGCGTACCAGGTACTGGATCCCGAAACTGTTGAAACTTGTGCAATCAATCAAGTCCAAATGCGTCGTTGAGTAACAAGTAATGGGCAACCTTCCAACTGAAAGGCTGAAACCAGCCCCTCCATGGAGCAGTACAGGCATCGATTTGTTTGGACCTTACAAGATTCGCGGTGAAGTAAAGAAAAGAACAACATCTAAGGCGTATGGAGTAATATTCAACTGTCTAGGGACAAGAGCAGTTTACTTGGATATAGCAGCAGACTACAGTACAGACAAATTCCTAATGGTCTTCAGACGATTCGTGTCACTACATGGTTATCCATTTAAGCTATTCTCAGATAACGGTACCCAACTCGTCGCAGCAAATAAAGAGCTTTCTAATATGACCAAGACTTGGGATTGGAACAAACTAAAAGGTTTTGGCATAACTGAGGGATTTGAGTGGATCTTTACATCCGCAGACGCACCCTGGCAGAACGGAGTCACAGAAGCTCTCATAAGATCTGTAAAACGAGCTATTAACGCTTCTATTGGCGATAGTACCTTAACATTCTCAGAGTTACAAACAGTACTTTACGAGGTCGCCAACTTGCTGAATGAAAGACCAATAGGAAGGCACCCTGCGTCACCTGATGACGGTGCATATCTTTGCCCAAACGATCTTTTGCTTGGTAGAGCAACGGCACGAATACCAAGTGGCATGAACTTTGACGAGCGAGCGAGTAATAGAAAACGGTTTTCGTTCGTACAAACGATAATATCTTCTTTCTGGAAGAAGTGGACGCAAAATTACTTTCCCAGTTTGCTGATACGTCAAAAATGGCATACATCCCACCGTAACTTAAAAACTGGAGATATCGTTCTTATACAGGACTCGAGCTTGTTAAGAGGAAAATGGAAGATCGGGAGAGTTTCTAATACATATCCAGGAACGGATGGGAGAGTCCGGAAAGTAGACGTCGAATACAAGAACATAACAAATGAGCCTGTAACTAAATATAAGTGTACAGCGACCAGTACAGCGCCTAATATTAATACTGCCTATTGATGAACAGTGACTGAACTCTTAAATTTACTTGTAAATCGTATACTTACTATACCTCATTTCAGATGGGGGAGTGTATTGTTTAATATGTTATCTACTGCGCTAGCTAATTAAGGCCACAATTTTCAATTAATTATTACTAATCGCATAACGTGATGACGTCATAAACGGAATTCACTGTATTACGACTTGCTAGTCAGAAGAACTGTGAGACACCACTGGATTTTGAACGCGACTACTCCAAGCGATGATTCAATAAAGGAGCTGTTTAAAACCGTGGACTGAGTTAATCTTCGACTGGCAAAATATTAACAAATCTCTAACTGCGGGGAAAGCTATGCTTGTTACGACGGAGTTGTCAGCTCTTAGAGGTGTTGGGATCTGTCACAGCCAAACGTTCCAACGAGACGCCAAAGAGCTAGAAGGCCAGGAGTTTTCCAATGCAAATGTTTTTAATGCACCAGCACGTAATCTTGAGCGTATCTCGAAAGCAATCTGAGGAGTGAACAAGACAACACTAACAATGTAATCAGCAAGCACTTCACATTTAGGTTTTATAAAGCCCAAACCACAAAGCTTTAAGTGCCCTTTGCATTTTCTGGTTAATAGCTGTATTTAAAATTAGAAATAATCGACCTTAGCGCCTAGCGAGTTCTCCTTGACCATTTTTTTGTGCATTGATAGCGCGATTTAGCGGCCAGAAAGCACGCGGCCAAAACGATCATATTACATGGCTATGACGTAGAAAACTGTGAAGACATGTCGGCAATTATGGTGGAGAGGAGAAATCTAGAAGGAAGGACGAACGTATTGCGTAGCCGGAGCGCCAAATTATTTTAGCTACAAGAATAATACATATAAACTGGGTATTTCTATACACTACTCACGAAAGGATGTAGCTGTATGGCAAAAATGGACGCGTTTCGATCGTCGAAATCGAGGAGATTTTACTTTTCAATGTCGTCGGTCTTATGTTTCGTACCGCGGCTTCGAAGACGCTTGTTACGTACACATACCACTGGTCAAATCAGGGGAAGATAACCAATGAATTGAGCTAAAAAGAATGCTGATTAAGGGGCCTGTTCCCACACCGTACGCGATTGTTCAACATTCTTTTCGGCTGACATTTCACAAGCGAAGAATGGTGAGCTTCCTATTGTTGTTTATCATATAAAAAACGGTGTCATTTAAGGATTTCCAGCCCTGAGAAAAGCCGTAACAACACACGTGAAAAAATATCGTATTTTTTCACCTGCATTCGATATCGCCAATTAGCTGCTGATACGTCACTCGCTTTTCGCGCCACTCGGTCAGGTTGATGAGTGAACGGCCGGGCAAAGTCTTCACCATTCTCAATCCAAGGTCGTTTGTCGGGATTTGTTCGGATTATGGCTGCTAAAACACTGAAAAATGCGTATGGCTTATAGACAGTAACGTTCAAACTTTGCATGAGGGGAAAGAAAACCAAAATACGGAGAGAAAAACCGAAAGTTATGTATTCAGTGGCGTTGGTAAAAGGATTTCTCGCGGCTGAGAACGAAAATCGACAACTGGAAGACTTGCCACAGGCCTATTTTGGCCGTGTACCTGAAAGATTTCTTCCGTAGGTGAGGACCAAGTCAGTAACTGAGAATTTTTTATATTGAAAATAATGCCCATCGTTTTTGTAGTGTTTCAACACATTTTTTCATCTTGAGCCTTAGCGCTAACGCACTTTACGATTTTTATTCGCGGATTGTCGATCCTGATTCATAAAGTTGACTTTTCTTGTCAGTAAAGGGCTGTTGTGTTTATATGATAAAAAAAGATAATGCATGGTTGCTTGTAGATATGAAATTTCTCTTCTCGTGTTCAACTCGACATCTCACTCGTTCGCTGCGCTCACTCGTGAGCTATCGAGTTAAACACTCGAAGAGAAATTCCATATCTACGCGCACCCATGTATTATTCTCTAATTATTACGCGCTTGAGATGTACTTATACTCCTTGTCTTCAGTTCCACATGACTACATTTGCGCTTTTCTTATCGCATGAAAATCCTACCAATTGCAGTTTCCATCGTATTCTAATAACAGATTTACCTCATTTGTAATGAAATCCAAGCCCTTTCCTGAGCTGACCGATATCCTGTTGCGTGAACAGTGCGAAACCCCTGGCAGCTGATACTGGCATAAACACAAGCTCTAAGGGCCGTGTATTCCCCTAAAATCTATCCACGAGCCATCAATTTCCCCCTGCCCTCAAGAAACTAAACGTACAAAAGTAGCAATGTCATTGTGATAACAGCATTGCAACGAGATAAATAAGGAAATAATTTTTTTTAAAATTAGATGGTAGCGAAGTGCTGCGTGAAAATCAATGAGTTCGAAATATTCATTTAAAATACCAATGTCAGTTATTTCCTTTGAGCGGAATGAGTCACATGGCAATGCTACCAGTCTGGGAGCAAATGTCATAAAATAAGGTCCCGTGTGAAGTTCGTGCTGAAAGCAAGCACCTAGTGTAAAAGTGTTCATTAGGTCCTACTAAACATGAAAAGTTTTGGTGCCAGCTTTGCCACTTGCTCAGACGGCTTTTAAGGGGGGGGGTTAAATTCTGACCCATGAAATCCAGCGTGAAAACGAGGCTAAAACACATAATTCCTCATAACTTTGTTAATAACAGACAAAAATACACCAGACTTGCTCACATGATTGGGCATGATCCTCCCTGTTGGTTTATGCTAATTTACATAGGTCACGTGACCTTACGCATGAAAGCGAGGCTGAAACACATAATTTACTATAAATTTGTCAAAAAAAATCCTTATCATGCCAAACTTGCTCACCTTAGTTAGACATCTTGCATCGATTGGTGCCACTTTGTAGTGTCACGTGACCCCATACATGGAAATGAGGCTGGATTGCAAAACACGCCAAAGGTGAACACATCATCCAGGACAATAACGTTGACTCATTGTAATTCATATTAATGCTGTATGTATAGCATTTGAATGAAAAAAATAAAAGCTAAAAAGCTGCAATGATTATGTATTTCGTGTGGCTTATATGACTTTATTATGAGCGATTTCTACAATCCTATTTCGCAATGGGAGACAAGTCGTTGTGGCATGGGGAACGGAATGTGAGGCAACGCACAGAGACGTCAGGCATTTACGAAGTACACAAGAAGAAGCCGACACGAAGATTATCTTACATGCTCTGGATGCCTCTGCTCAAGGTGCTACCCAACTATCTATATATTCTCCTGACACTGATGTTCTTGTTTTGGCTCTCCGACGGTATCCAGATTTGTGCTCCAACCCTTGCTTTGTTACTGGAACCGGCAGTAGTCGTAGAGTTATCAACTTGAAGTCAATCGCAGACGCCCTTGGGCCTACTAAGACGGCTGCGCTGCCAGCGTTTCATGCGTTGACCGGAGCAGATGTTACTGGGAGTTTCTCTGGAAAGGGAAAAGCCATTTGTTGGGATGAGTTTGATAACACCAGCACTCCTATCTTGCAAACTCTTGCTAACCTCGGTTGTGGGGAACAGCCAGATGACGGCACAAGACGTGGAGTGGAACAGCTGGTTTGTCGGATGTACCAACCAAAGACAGACATCAAAACTGTCAAAGCCCTCAGATGGTCCCTCTTTAAGAAAAATCAAGCTGAGTCTGAGAGGTTGCCGCCCACACAAGCTGCTCTCCATGAAGCCATACTGAGAGCGCACTACCAGCTTCTTGTTTGGAACAACGATCATGTAGCAAACCCGGTGTTGCCCTCACCAGAAGGCTATGGATGGCAAGATGAAGATGGAAAGTGGGTACCAGAAAGTGGGTACCAGAACAATGTATATAGATATTCAGTAATACTTTCATGACTGTATATATAAAACAGCAGTGGTCGCTATTTTCATTTTCTGCCCTTGTTCCAATAAACATGCAAAAATGAATACATGGAACCAGTATCATAAGTTGGCAAAATTATTGATTATGTGTACAAGATAAATTCTCAAATGGAGCCTCCGCAGTATTTGCTTTATCCGTCTTGTCCCTGTGCTATGGGCCATAGGACAATGATTAGTTGAAGTTTTTATATCTGAAATCGGATAACCAGATATGTATCTGCCTAGTAGTTGTTAATACATTTGGCAGGACAAATGCCATCCTACACGATGCTACCAGATATATCCAGCCTCGTTTCCATGTATGGGGTCACGTGACACTACAAAGTGGCACCAATCGATGCAAGATGTCTAACTGACTAAGGTGAGCAAGTTTGGCATGATAAGGATTTTTTTTGACAAATTTATAGTGAATTATGTGTTTCAGCCTCGCTTTCATGCGTAAGGTCACGTGACCTATGTTAATTAACATAAACCAACAGGGAGGATCATGCCCAATCATGTGAGCAAGTCTGGTGTATTTTCGTCTGTTATTAACAAAGTTATGAGGAATTATGTGTTTTAGCCTCGTTTCCATGCTAGATTTCATGGATCAGAATTTAACCCCCCTTAAAAGCCGTCTGAGCAAGTTGCAAAGCTGGCACCAAAACTTTTCATGTTTAGTAGGTCCTAATGAACACTTTTACACTAGGTGCTTGCTTTCAGCACGAACTTCACACGGGACCACATTTGCTCCCAGACTAAAGAAGTTTTTCTCTATTAAAATCCCTATTTGAGATTAACTTGAATCAGATGACTATAAACTCACTCGTTTTCCGTTTGGTTTGATCGGCTCGACGATCACGACCATAGCCTTTGCCCTTGCAATCTCTGAGGAAAGGAACAACTTGCAGTGAAACTGCCCGATGACCTCTAGAAAAAAACCATCGTGCCTCGTTATACAGCTGATTCTTTCGTCAAAAGTTAGCTTTTGGTTTACCAAGGGAATATCTCTTCAGCAACGAAACTCTAGAGCACTGACCGAGGGGAACCTTCGCCGCACATAGTGCGAAGGAATAAAATGTTATGGCAACAGAAACGAACACAGCTACCCATTCTTAACATTGATTTCGCCATATAAAACAAAACACAAATGCAGAAAGCTTAACATTCAGTAACGGGAGTTTTGTGTTCTAATCTTAACCTAGAAACCGCAGGCGAGAAACCTTCTTTGTCAGTCTTCGTCGAAATCTTCGTTTGATGCAACGCAGTTCTCCTTCGTAGGGCTGAACCATACTCGCAACTTTCACTTCTTCTCTACTACTTGAGTACGATATATCACAACTCTCGGTAGAGCTTGCTGACGGATATTGTTTCAAGAGTATTTCAACGCTGACTAATACGTTATTACAGAAGATGTGAGAGATTTGCAAGTGTCAACTAAGAGTTTTCACAGTTTTCTACTTCATCAGCCGCTAGTCCACGGGACACTTATAGGACCGGCTGAGCGGGTTACACCTACCTGGGGTCCCCCACCTCTATGTTAACAGGCTCTTAATATGCCAAGCCTCCAAACAAAGGCGCTGGTGGTAAAGCCGATTAGTGATGATAATTTTAGAATTATCCCATCCAATTGTATGGTTAGTTAGGCATGTGTGCTCCGAGAAAGCTGAACTTTCCTTTTTTCAAAAGAAAACCGCTTTTTGATGCTCTTTCAAACCCACATCTATGTAAACAGGCCCTTAATATTCCAAGCCTCCGGACAAAGGCGCTGGTGGTAAAGCCGATTAGTGATGATAATTTTAGAATTATCCCACCCAATTGTATGGTTAGTTAGGCATGTGTGCTCCGAGAAAGCTGAATTTTCCTTTTTGCAAAAGAAAACCGCTTTTTGATGCTCTTTCAAACGTGTACCAAACTGACGTTTGGTCTGTCCGATGTATTCGTTGTCACAGTTATTGCAAGGAATAGAATAAATGGCGTCGGTTCCTTGTTCTTTCGTGACAGGATCCTTAGGTTTGGCGAAAGTATGCCCATTAAGTCTGAAAAGGTTTTTGAGCAACTTTAACGTTGTGGCTATTCAAAATTCTCTTGATGGGTTCCGTAACACCCTGGATGTAAGGAATAGCAGCAAAACCAGCCGTTGGTTCCCTTTCATCAAGAGTGTTTCTAGTTGTAACTGGTTTTTGGCCGTCACGGAGAAAGGTTTTTGTATAGCCATTTGCCTCTAGGACATTAAAACATACTTCCTCTCCTCAGCCTTCGAATCGAGTGAAGATGATAGACAGTCAGCCCTCCTGAGTAAAGTTTTGGCTACAGACTTTTTATGGCAAATAGGGTGGTGAGAATCGAAAGCGAGGTATTTGTCGGTGTGGGTAAGTTTACGGTGGAAACTTGTCTCTAAATTACCCTGAACCCCTCTGGACACATTTAAATCAAGAAAGAGCAAATATCTATCCTTTTCACGTCCAAGGGTGAATTGGATCGACGGCTCTAAAGAATTCAAATGCGATAGGAGGCGCTCCGCTTCATTTCCGGATACCACAGAAATAACATCATCGACAGATCGTTTCCGGAAAAAGGGTTTAACCGGTGAAGTGGTTAAGGCCCCTAGTTCCACGTTTTCCCTTACCATGTTAGCAATAAGGACCTTAAGCAAACCACGACGGCGACGGCAACGAGGACGTGGAAAAACAAAAGATCTAATTGGCAGAACAATAGCTCAGCACGTCCGTTTTAAAACTTTGTACATTTCTTAGCCGTCCCATGCAAACCAACAACGTGAAATCACCACAATTTGCGTTGTCCGCAGACCGAAACCGCGACTGCAAATTATTTTGATTTCCAATTGGAACTCAACGGTTCCTTTATACCCTATGCTGAAGTTGAGGTGTGGCACCGTATCAGACGGTAAACACATGCAGCCATTTTTGAAATTCTAATTATAGGCAGAAAGTCATTTTTTAATCGAAGTCTTCCTTGGCGTTGCCGTCCTGACTGCTTAAGGTCCCTAATGACAGCAGAGACGGCGAACCCATAGTTGTACCAAAAACTTGTTGATAGTAGGTGCCGTTATATGCAAATTGCGTAGTTTTTGAGGCAAAAAGACGGCAGATGAATAATATCCTCCACAGGCAAAGAAGTTCTTTGTCCTGGGGAAGCATCTTCTCTGAGTCTCTCCTCCGCAACCTTAACGGCAAGATCAACTGGGATTTTTAGTGAAGAGCGAAACAACGTCGAAAGATACTAATTCTTTACAAGCGTTAAGAGTCTTATCTCTTATGAAATCCGCAAATTCGCAGGAGTTTTTGACAGTGTAATCAGTATTCCCAACAACAGGCGACAAAATTCTCGCAAGATAACCAGAAATTGCATATGGCCCAGGTCGCACTACTGCCCAAACCAAAAATTAGGCAGCCAAAACATTTTCGAAAAGTTGAAACCGCAACCGGAAGAGCCGAAAATGTGACACAATTTTTGAGTTACACTACCGAAATACACAAATATGACAAAATAAACACAGTTGATCAGATTTCATTTCTGGCGCGTATTGTGCGGTAATAAACATGAACCCAAATCGGGCATTTTGCTTTGTTTTTGCCTCTCTACTTCTACAAATTATCGACATGCAACAGCTGCAAATGTTTGCCTTTTCATCCTGTATCAGAGATGGGTAAATAAATACAGGCAAATCCTGAAGTCGCTTTTATAAGAAGACCGCAGCATTTTCGTAGAATTTGTGTTGCGCCTTACACATGGACCATTCCTTGCCCAGCCGAATCATGGTTTGATAGTCATTACTTGAGCCCTTTGCTATTCTTGCGGCCATTTGTCGTATTTTTTTTGTTTTTTTGTCTTTTTGTGCCAAACCTTCAGCTGACCTGGAGCTGGTCGGGCTATCGCTCTCCCTTACCACACTTGCCGGACTATCCGACCGATTAAGCAAAATTCCGCTGGGTAAGGAAAGGCCGCAGACTGCCATTTGCTGTTTAGAATGATTAGGAAGATGAAAGTGTCTAGCGACTGGTTTGGATGCGTCATTTCTTTCCACGTCGCGAAGGTGGTTTCGGAATCGGTCACCTAGTCGTCTCCCTGTTTCGCCGAAAAACTTTATTGACGACAGTTCAGCATTACACGTTTCGTTCTACAATCTATCTACTCTATTACAATCTAATTGTAAGGTGACGTAACCCACTTTCAGTCAGCGTTGATACTTGGCACTGGCCTTCCTGATAGAGGAAGTATTCAAATAACTAAACGCTCGTCATAGACATTGTAACCAAAGACTGCTTGCGACGTCAAAAAACAAGTTGTATAACTTTGTATAAATTATATAAATTGTATATATGTTATTATATTGTATTGTGTTTGTATTATTTATATATATTGTATCAATTATATATCATATATATAAACGTCAAAAAATAAGTTGTATAACTTATTGCAATAAGTGCAAGTTATGCAATAAATAACATTGGCGGAGGTACACGTAAAGTGATGAGTGATCTTAATGGATCTCCTGGGTCCCGATATTTTCTCTACGTTATGAATGAAAGAACAAGTTTTGCATCTGGAGCGAGCGCATTTGAAAGTTCCAGATTGATCATTGGTTTGAAACGAACTCCTGACTAAAAAGTTGCTTATATTTTTGTCACGTTTGAATGAAATAAGTGGGCGTTAACAGTTAAATGTATCATTCTTAAAAATTTTAAATTACTCCAAAACGATTCAGAGACTGGTACTATCTTTTCGCAACGCCCACTTATTTCTGGTAGTGATCAAAACAACTTCTAAATTGCATTTTTCTAAATTCAGCCAGCAAAATAAAACTCACAAAATTAATTTTTCCCCTCACAATCGATAACTATTTGGTGGTATAACATTTTACCTTTTACGGACATAGCAAAGTTTTTGACGTCGCGAGAAGTCTCTGGTTACAATTTCTATGACGTGCGTTTAGTTATTTGAATACTTCCTCTATCAGGAAGGCCAGTGCCAAGTACCAACGCTGACTGAAAATAGGTCACGCAATCCTCGGGTTAGATTGTAATAGAGTAGATAGATCGCAGAACGGAACGTGTAATGCTGAATTGTCGTCAATAAAGCCTGAATCATGAGAAAGTATACAGTCCAAGATTGTTGAATCAGCATGTGAGGAATTCTCAGCAACGCAAGTGGGAAATTCTGCGAAAATACAGATCTATGACTTTGATGAAGTTGTTGCAAGATGCTTCTTAACTGAAACAAAAATTTACATTGATTCGATCTATTTCTAGCCAAGCGAACAATATCAGGAATATATCAAACAACTCACTGTCAAAGTTATTGAGTTGATCGCTAGAATCATTTAACAGAGGATTTAAGGAATCGTTTTTGGAATCATTACGCAAGGACTTACCTAACCGCGACATGAACAGAAATTTGAATTTATTTTGATTTCTTTAGCAACAGACTCCTGATGTGCACACTTTTCACGAGTTTATTCCAGCAACATCTCAAGCGGGTTACGGTTTATTACTCTTACGCAATACAACAGGTGTGGATTTATTGATACAATAAATCTGCGTGGGAACATTCAGAGAATGCATACTTCCTTAATTACTTCATAAAAGATATTGAAATCGAGCTCGGCTATATTGACACGCCCTCGCTAATTCTGATCGCTCTCAAAAATACGCAATAGTGGGACATTTCTCTTTCAGAAATTTTCCTTCTCCTCAGAACTGAAATCGTACCTCATTTCTACCAGCTGAAGTCTGTTTTGTGTACTAGTTAATCTTAGAGTCGAGCCGTTTTTAAGCAATATTTAGGATGAACCCCTTGAGAAACTGAAGATTTCTTCGACGATTCTGTAGATTAAATTACTTGATTAAAAATTTACAGTTCTTTAGAGTAATTTCATGTGAGTGACATACTAACACCTGCTTAGAAATGTTAATTGGTGAATATAAAAGTAACACAAATCTCAGAGACATTAATCACTACTGTTAGGTAAGCAAGTATAAAATATAAAACAAATTCGAGGATCTTTCAGATGTTATCAAATATGCGTTCTTTTCCTAGATACTGTATTTTAAGACGGAAATATTGTCGTCGTTTATATTTTGGGTAGACAATCGCCACTATAAATGATTTTTTTAAAGATTTTGTTATTGAACTACCGATCGTTTCAAACCGATAACATTGTAAGGGCGACGTGACGCAAGTAAATACTCACGGCCAGCATGAAACTAAGCATTAAGGGGTAACTGACGGCTAAAAAGTCACGTTTTCGGAATACCGCCATAAGTGCTTTGAGTTTGATCATGTGGCTTAAACATCACACGTTTGTACACTTAGCAAAGTAAATATGGAGGATAGAACTTCTAGTGAGTGCAGTTCGATTTCGAGGTCTAATAATTCGGATTTTAAGGCCTCGATGGAAAGCGAAAATATTGATAGGGCTCATGCTTAGTGGCTACTCAGCCGAAACGAGGAATATCACGCCACAGAATGTCATTAATACCTAAGTGGAAAGCCTATTCTATTCCTATGCCTACGTCTTCCATTACCATGTTGGCAATGACAGCAGAGACGGCGAACCCATAGTTGTACCAAAAACTTGTTGATAGTAGGTGCCGCTATATGCAAATTGCGTAGTTTTGAGGCAAAAAGACGGCAGATGAATAATATCCTCCACAGGCAAAGAAGTTCTTTGTCCTGGGGAAGCATCTTCTCTGAGTCTCTCCTCCGCAACCTTAACGGCAAGATCAACTGGGATTTTAGTGAAGAGCGAAACAACGTCGAAAGATACTAATTCTTCACAAGCGTTAAGAGTCTTATCTCTTATGAAATCCGCAAATTCGCAGGAGTTTTTGACAGTGTAATCAGTATTCCCAACAACAGGCGACAAAATTCTCGCAAGATAACCAGAAATTGCATATGGCCCAGGTCGCACTACTGCCCAAACCAAAAATTAGGCAGCCAAAAAATTTTCGAAAAGTTGAAACCGCAACCGGAAGAGCCGAAAATGTGACACAATTTTTGAGTCGCAGTACCGAAAAAGCTGACCTGGAGCTGGTCGGGCTATCGCTCTCCCTTACCACACTTGCCGGACTATAGGACCGATTAAGCAAAATTCCGCTGGGTAAGGAAAGGCCGCAGACTGCCATATGCTGTTTAGAATGATTAGGAAGATGAAAGTGTCTAGCGACTGGTTTGGATGCGTCCTTGTCATTTCTTTCCACTTCGTGAAGGTGTTCTCGGAATCGGTCACCTAGTCGTCTCCCTGTTTCGCCGAAAAACTTTATTGACGGCAATTCAGCATTACACGTTTCGTTCTACAATCTATCTACTCTATTACAATCTAATCGTAAGGTGACGTGACCTATTTTCAGTCAGCGTTGATACTTGGCACTGGCCTTCCTGATAGAGGAAGTATTCAAATAACTAAACGCTCGTCATAGACATTGTAACCAAAGACTGCTTGCGACGTCAAAAAACAAAACGTCAAAAAACAAGTTGTATAACTTTGTATAAATTATATAAATTGTATTTATGTTATTATATTGTATTGTGTTTGTATTATTTATATATCTTGTATCAATTATATATCAAAAAACCAGGAAAGATTTATTACTCGACGTTTCGGAACGAACACTGGTTGGACAGTTAGCCCTAAGCTCGATCAACAGCTTAAGCAACACGAAATTAAGCCCCCTATTGTTAACCAACAATGTATCGTTTATGAATTTAAATGTAACCTGTGTGATGCAGGGTATGTGGGCTATACTCGTGGTCACTTACACGAGCGCGTAGAAGGGCACACAAGGAAATCATCTTCTATCTACAAACACTACCACCTCCAGCACAATAGTGAAATGCCTGAACGCTTGATCGAGCAATTCAACGTCATCGCGAAATGTAACGGCAAATTTGATTGCCTTGTTAATGAAATGTTGTATATTCGCATGCGTAAGCCAACACTGAACGTGCAAACGGATTCCATCCGCGCCAAGGTGTTTGTTTAAGCCGTTCATTCTAATTTATGCTATTCTTGTACCTTTCCTTATTTGCATGTTTTTAAACTAGTCTCTTGATAATGGAGTCACGATGACCCCGAAACGTCGAGTAATAAATCTTTCCTGGTTTTTTCTATGCCTTTGCTTTAGCAAATCCCTGCTGATCAATTATATATCATATATATAAACGTCAAAAAATAAGTTGTATAACTTATTGCAATAAGTGCAAGTTATGCAGTAAATAACATTGGCGGAGGTACACGTAAAGTGATGAGTGATCTTAATGGATCTCCTGGGTCCCGATATTTTCTCTACGTTATGAATGAAAGAACAAGTTTTGCATCTGGAGCGAGCGCATTTGAAAGTTCCAGATTGATCATTGGTTTGAAACGAACTCCTGACTAAAAAGTTGCTTATATTTTTGTCACGTTTGAATGAAATAAGTGGGCGTTAACAGTTAAATGTATCATTCTTAAAAATTTTAAATTACTCCAAAACGATTCAGAGACTGGTACTATCTTTTCGCAACGCCCACTTATTTCTGGTAGTGATCAAAACAACTTCTAAATTGCATTTTTCTAAATTCAGCCAGCAAAATAAAACTCACAAAATTAATT